>NW_027043669.1:0-55942 GCF_036013475.1 Columba livia | reverse complement strand
TAAGAATAAGAAAGAAAGAAGAAGAAAGAAGAAAGAAAGAAGAAAGAATTAAGAAATAAGAAAGAAAGAATAAAGAAAAGAAAGAAAGAAGAAGAAAGAAGAAAGAAAGAGAGAAGAAAGAATGAAGAAAGAAAGAAGAAAGAAAGAAGAAAGAGAGAAGAAAGAGAGAAGAAAGAAAGAATAAAGAAAGAAGAAAGAAGAAAGAAAGAAGAAAGAAAGTAGAAAAAAAGAAAGAAAGAAGAAAGAAAGAAAGAAAGAATAAAGAAAGAAGAAAGAAAGAAGTAAGAAAGAAAGAAGAAAGAAGTAAGAAAGAAGAAAGAAAGAAAAAGAAAGAAGTTAGAAAGAAGGAAGAAAGAAGTTAGAAAGAAGTAAGAAGAAGTAAGAAAGAAGTAAGAAAGTATTAAGAAAGAAAGAGTAAGAAAGAAGTAAGAAAGCAGTCAAGAAAGAAAGAGAAATAAAGAAGAAAGAAAGAAGTTAGAAAGAAGTAAGAAAGAAGTAAGAAAGAAGTTAGAAAGAAGTAAGAAATAAGTAAGAAAGAAGTAAGAAAGAAGTAAGAAAGAAAGAAGTAAGAAAGAAGAAAGAAAGAAGTAAGAAAGAAGAAAGAAAGAAGAAAGAAAGAAGTAAGAAAGAAGTAAGAAATAAGTAAGAAAGAAGTAAGAAAGAAAGAAGAAAGAAGTAAGAAAGAAGAAAGAAAGAAGTTAGAAAGAAGTAATAAAGAAGTAAGAAAGAAGTAAGAAAGAAGTTAGAAAGAAATAAGAAAGAAGTAAGAAAGAAGTATGAAAGAAGTAAGAAAGAAAGAAGAAAGAAAGAAGAAAGAAGTAAGAAAGAAGTAAGAAACAAGTAATAAAGAAAGAAGAAAGAAAGAAGAAAGAAGTAAGAAGGAAGTAGAAAGAAGTAAGAAAGAAAGAAGAAAGAAAGAAGAAAGAAAGAAGAAAGAAAGAAAGAAAGAACAAAGAAAGGAAGAAGAAAGAAAGAAGAAAGAAAGAGAAAGAAAAAGAAAGAAAGACGAAAGAAAGAAGAATGAAAGAAGAAAGAAAGAAGAAAGAAAGAAGAAAGAAAGAAAGAAAGAAAGAGAGAAGAAAGAAAAGAAGAAAGAAAGTAGAAAGAAAGAAAGAAAGAAGAAAGAAAGAAGAAAGAAAGAAGAAAGAAAGAAGAAAGAAAGAAGAAAGAAAGAAAGAAGAAAGAAAGAAGAAAGAAAGAAGAAAGAAAGGAAGAAGAAAGAAAGAATAAAGAAAGAAGAAAGAAAGAAGAAAGAAAGAAAGAATTAAGAAAGAAGTAAGAGAGAAGTAAGAAAGAAGTAAGAAAGAAGTAAGAAAGAAATAAGAAAGAAAGAAGAAAGAAAGAAGAAAGAAGAAAGAAAGAAAGAAAGAAAGTAAGAAATAAGAAAGAAGTAAGAAAGAAGTAGAAATAAGAAAGAAAGAAGAAAGAAAGAAGAAAGAAAGAAGAAAGAAAGAAAGAAAGAAGTAAGAAAGAAGTAAGAAAGAAGTAAGAAAGAAGTAAGAAAGAAAGAAGAAAGAAAGAAGAAAGAAGAAGAAGAAAGAAGAAAGAAAGAAAGAAAGAAGTAAGAAAGAAGTAAGAAAGAAGTAAGAAGGAAGTAAGAAAGAATTTAGAAAGAAGTAAGAAAGAAGTAAGAAAGAAGTAAGAAAGAAAGAAGAAAGAATTAAGAAAGAAGTATGAAAGAAGTAAGAAAGAAGTAAGAAAGAAAGAAGTAAGAAAGAAGTAAGAAAGAAGTAAGAAAGAAAGAAGAAAGAAAGAAGAAAGAAAGAAGTTAGAAAGAAGTAATAAAGAAGTAAGAAAGAAGTAAGAAAGAAGTTAGAAAGAAAGTAAGAAAGAAGTAGAAGAAGTAAGAAAGAGTAAGAAAGAAGTTAGAAAGAAGTAAGAAAGAAGTAAGAAAGAAGTAAGAAAGAAGTTAGAAAGAAGTAAGAAAGAAGTAAGAAAGAAGTAAGAAAGGAAAGAAGAAAGAAAGAGAAAGAAAGAAGAAAGAAAGAACAAAGAAAGAATGAAGAAAGAAAGAAGAAAGAAAGAAGAAAGAAAGAAGAAAGAAGTTAGAAAGAAGAAAGAAAGAAGAAAGAAAGAAGAGAGAAAGAAGAAAGAAAGAAGAAAGAAAGAATAAAGAAGAAAGAAAGAAGAAAGAAAGGAGAAAGAAAAAGAAAGAAGAAAGAACGAAGAAAGAAAGAAGAAAGAATGAAGAGAGAAAGAAGAAAGAAAGAAGAAAGAAAGAAAGAAGAGAGAAAGAAGAAAGAAAGAAGGAAGAAAGAAGGAAGAAAGAAAGAAGAAAGAAAGAAGAAAGAAAGAAGAAAGAAAGAAAGAATAAAGAAAGAATAAAGAAAGAAGAAAGAAAGAAAAAAGGAAGAAGAAAGAAAGAAGTAAGAAAGAAGAAAGGATTAAGCAAGAAAGAAGAAAGAAGTAAGAAAAAAGAAGAAAGAAAGAAGGAAGAAAGAAGTAAGAAAGAAGAAAGAAAGAAGAAAGAAAGAAGAAAGAAAGAAGAAAGAAAGAAGTAAGAAAGAAAGAAGAAAGAAGTAAGAAAGAAGAAAGAAAGAAAAAAGAAAGAAGTTAGAAAGAAGGAAGAAAGAAGTTAGAAAGAAGTAAGAAAGAAGTAAGAAAGAAGTAAGAAAGAAGTAAGAAAGTATTAAGAAAGAAAGAAGTAAGAAAGAAGTAAGAAAGAAGTAAGAAAGAAAGAAGAAAGAAAGAAGAAAGAAAGAAGTTAGAAAGAAGAAAGAAGTAAGAAAGAAGTAAGAAAGAAAGAAGAAAGAAAGAAGAAAGAAAGAAGAAAGAAAGAAAGAAAGAACAAAGAAAGAAAGAAGAAAGAAAGAAGAAAGAAGAGAAAGAAGAAGAAAGAAGACGAAAGAAAGAAGAATGAAAGAAGAAGAAAGAAGAAAGAAAGAAGAAAGAAAGAAGAAAGAAAGAAGAAAGAAAGAAGTAAGAAAGAAGAAGAAAGAAGTAAGAAAGAAGAAAAGAAAGAAAAAAGAAAGAAGTTAGAAAGAAGGAAGAAAGAAGTTAGAAGAAGTAAGAAAGAAGTAAGAAAGAAGTAAGAAAGAAGTAAGAAAGTATTAAGAAAGAAAGAAGTAAGAAAGAAGTAAGAAAGAAAGAAGAAGAAAGAAGAAAGAAAGAAGTTAGAAAGAAGTAAGAAAGAAGTAAGAAAGAAGTTAGAAAGAAGTAAGAAAGAAGTAAGAAAGAAGTTAGAAAGAAAGAAGAAAGAAGTAAGAAAGAAGAAAGAAAGAAGTGAAGAAGTAATAAAGAAGTAAGAAAGAAGTAAGAAAGAAGTTAGAAAGAAGTAAGAAAGAATTAAGAAAGAAGTAAGAAGGAAAGAAGAAAGAAAGAAGAAAGAAAGAAGAAAGAAAGAAAGAAAGAAAGAACAAAGAATGAAAGAAGAAAGAAAGAAGAAAGAAAGACGAAAGAAAGAAGAATGAAAGAAGAAAGAAAGAAGAAAGAAAGAAGAAAGAAAGAAGAAAGAAAGAAGAAAGAAAGAAGAAAGAAAGAGAGAAGAAAGAAAGAAGAAAGAAAGTAGAAAGAAAGAAAGAAAGAAGGAAGAAAGAAAGAAAGAAGAAAGAAAGAAGAAAGAAAGAAGTAAGAAAGAAGTAAGAAAGAAAGAAAGAGGAAAGAAAGAAGAAAGAAATAAGAAAGAAAGAAGAAAGAAAGAAGAAAGAAAGAAGAAAGAAGTAAGAAATAAGAAGAAAGAATAAAGAAAGAAGAAAGAAAGAAGAAAGAAAGAAGAAAGAAAGAGAGAAGAAAGAATGAAGAAAGAAAGAAGAAAGAAAGAAGAAAGAGAGAAGAAAGAGAGAAGAAAGAAAGAATAAAGAAAGAAAAAAGAAGAAAGAAAGAAGAAAGAAAGAAAGAAAGAACAAAGAAAGAACGAAGAAAGAAAGAAGAAAGAAGAAAGAAAGAATAAAGAAGAAAGAAGAAAGAAAGAAGAAAGAAAGTAGAAAAAAGAAAGAAAGAAGAAAGAAATAAAGAAAGAATAAAAAAGAAAGAAGAAAGAAAGAAGAAAGAAGAAAGAAAGAATAAAAAAGAAAGAAGAAAGAAAGAAGAAAGAAAGTAGAAAAAAAGAAAGAAAGAAGAAAGAAAGAAAGAAAGAAGAAAGAAAGAAGAAAGAAAGAATAAGAAAGAAGTAAGAAGAAAGAAGAAAGAAGTAAGAAAGAAGAAAGAAAGAAAAAAGAAAGAAATTAGAAAGAAGGAAGAAAGAAGTTAGAAAGAAGTAAGAAAGAAGTAAGAAAGAAGTAAGAAAGAAATAAGAAAGTATTAAGAAAGAAAGAAGTAAGAAAGAAGTAAGAAAGAAGTAAGAAAGAAAGAAGAAATAAAGAAGAAAGAAAGAAGTTAGAAAGAAGTAAGAAAGAAGTAAGAAAGAATTAGAAAGAAGTAAGAAATAAGTAAGAAAGAAGCGAGAAAGAAGTAAGAAAGAAAGAAGTAAGAAAGAAGAAAGAAAGAAGTAAGAAAGAAGAAAGAAAGAAGAAAGAAAGAAGTAAGAAAGAAGTAAGAAATAAGTAAGAAAGAAGTAAGAAAGAAAGAAGAAAGAAGTAAGAAAGAAGTAAGAAAGAAGAAGAAAGAAAGAAGAAAGAAAGAAGAAAGAAAGAAAGAAAGAAGTAAGAAGAAAGAAGTAAGAAAGAATTAAGAAGGAAGTAAGAAAGAATTTAGAAAGAAGTAAGAAAGAAGTAAGAAAGAAGTAAGAAAGAAAGAAGAAAGAATTAAGAAAGAAGTATGAAAGAAGTAAGAAAGAAGTAAGAAAGAAAGAAGTAAGAAAGAAGTAAGAAAGAAGTAAGAAAGAAAGAAGAAAGAAAGAAGAAAGAAAGAAGTTAGAAAGAAGTAATAAAGAAGTAAGAAAGAAGTAAGAAAGAAGTTAGAAAGAAGTAAGAAAGAAGTAAGAAAGAAGTAAGAAAGAAGTAAGAAAGAAGTTAGAAAGAAGTAAGAAAGAAGTAAGAAAGAAGTAAGAAAGAAGTTAGAAAGAAGTAAGAAAGAAGTAAGAAAGAAGTAAGAAAGAAGTAAGAAAGAAAGAAGAAAGAAAGAAGAAAGAAAGAAAGAAAGAAAGAACAAAGAAAGAATGAAGAAAGAAAGAAGAAAGAAAGAAGAAAGAAAGAAGAAAGAAGTTAGAAGAAGAAAGAAAGAAGAAAGAAAGAAGAGAGAAAGAAGAAAGAAAGAAGAAAGAAAGAATAAAGAAGAAAGAAAGAAGAAAGAAGGAGAAAGAAAAAGAAAGAAGAAAGAACGAAGAAAGAAAGAAGAAAGTAGAAAAAGAAAGAAGAAAGAACGAAGAAAGAAAGAAGAAAGAATGAAGAGAGAAAGAAGAAAGAAAGAAGAAGAAAGAAAGAAGAGAAGAAGAAAGAAAGAAGGAAGAAAGAAGGAAGAAAGAAAGAAGAAAGAAAGAAGAAAGAAAGAAGAAAGAAGAAAGAATAAAGAAAGAATAAAGAAAGAAGAAAGAAAGAAAAAAGGAAGAAGAAAGAAAGAAGTAAGAAAGAAGAAAGGATTAAGCAAGAAGGAAGAAAGAAGTAAGAAAAAAGAAGAAAGAAAGAAGGAAGAAAGAAGTAAGAAAGAAGAAAGAAAGAAGAAGAAAGAAGAAAGAAAGAAGAAAGAAAGAAGTAAGAAAGAAAGAAGAAAGAAGTAAGAAAGAAGAAAGAAAGAAAAAAGAAAGAAGTTAGAAAGAAGGAAGAAAGAAGTTAGAAAGAAGTAAGAAAGAAGTAAGAAAGAAGTAAGAAAGAAGTAAGAAAGTATTAAGAAAGAAAGAAGTAAGAAAGAAGTAAGAAAGAAGTAAGAAAGAAAGAAGAAAGAAAGAAGAAAGAAGAAGTAGAAAGAAGAAAGAAGTAAGAAAGAAGTAAGAAAGAAAGAAGAAAGAAAGAAGAAGAAAGAAGAAAGAAGAAAGAAAGAACAAGAAAGAAAGAAGAAAGAAAGAAGAAAGAAAGAGAAAGAAGAAGAAAGAAGACGAAAGAAAGAAGAATGAAAGAAGAAAGAAAGAAGAAAGAAAGAAGAAAGAAAGAAGAAAGAAAGAAGTAAGAAAGAAGAAGAAAGAAGTAAGAAAGAAGAAAGAAAGAAAAAGAAAGAAGTAGAAAGAAGAAAGAAAGAAGTAGAAAGAAGTAAGAAAGAAGTAAGAAAGAAGTAAGAAAGAAGTAAGAAAGAATAAGAAGAAGAAGTAAGAAAGAAGTAAGAAAGAAAGAAGAAAGAAAGAAGAAAGAAAGAAGTTAGAAATAAGTAAGGAAGAAGTAAGAAAGAAGTTAGAAAGAAGTAAGAAGAAGTAAGAAAGAAGTTAGAAAGAAAGAAGAAAGAAGTAAGAAAGAAGAAAGAAAGAAGTTAGAAAGAAGTAATAAAGAAGTAAGAAGAAGTAAGAAAGAAGTTAGAAAGAAGTAAGAAAGAAGTAAGAAAGAAGTAAGAAGGAAAGAAGAAAGAAGAAGAAAGAAAGAAAGAAGAAAGAAAGAAAGAAAGAAAGAACAAAGAAAGAAAGAAGAAAGAAAGAAGAAAGAAAGAAGAAAGAAAGAAGAAAGAAAGACGAAAGAAAGAAGAATGAAGAAGAAAGAAAGAAGAAAGAAAGAAGAAAGAAAGAAGAAGAAAGAAGAAAGAAGAAGAAATAAAGAAGAAGAAAGAAAGAAGAAAGAAAGTAGAAAGAAAGAAAGAAAGAAGGAAGAAAGAAAGAAAGAAGAAAGAAAGAAGTAAGAAAGAAGTAAGAAAGAAAGAAGAGAAAGAAAGAAGAAAGAAATAAGAAAGAAAGAAGAAAGAAAGAAGAAAGAAAGAAGAAAGAAGTAAGAAATAAGAAAGAAAGAATAAAGAAAGAAGAAGAAAGAAGAAAGAAAGAAGAAAGAAAGAGAGAAGAAAGAATGAAGAAAGAAAGAAGAAAGAAAGAAGAAAGAGAGAAGAAAGAGAGAAGAAAGAAAGAATAAAGAAAGAAAAAAGAAGAAAGAAAGAAGAAAGAAAGAAAGAAAGAACAAGAAAGAACGAAGAAAGAAAGAAAGAAAGAAGAAAGAAGAATAAGAAGAAAAGAAGAAAGAAGAAAGAAAGAAGAAGAAAGTAGAAAAAAGAAAGAAAGAAGAAAGAAATAAAGAAAGAATAAAAAAGAAAGAAGAAAGAAAGAAGAAAGAAGACAGAAGAAAGAAAGAATAAAAAGAAAGAAGAAAGAAAGAAGAAAGAAAGTAGAAAAAAAGAAGAAAGAAGAAAGAAAGAAGAAGAAGAAGAAGAAGAAAGAAGAAGTAAGAAAGAAGTAAGAAAGAAAGAAGAAAGAAGTAAGAAAGAAGAAAGAAAGAAAAAAGAAAGAAATTAGAAAGAAGGAAGAAAGAAGTTAGAAAGAAGTAAGAAAGAAGTAAGAAAGAAGTAAGAAAGAAATAAGAAAGTATTAAGAAAGAAAGAAGTAAGAAAGAAGTAAGAAAGAAGTAAGAAAGAAAGAAGAAATAAAGAAGAAAGAAGAAGTTAGAAAGAAGTAAGAAAGAAGTAAGAAAGAAGTTAGAAAGAAGTAAGAAATAAGTAAGAAAGAAGTAAGAAAGAAGTAAGAAAGAAAGAAGTAAGAAAGAAGAAAGAAAGAAGTAAGAAAGAAGAAAGTAAGAAGAAAGAAAGAAGAAAGAAGTAAGAAAGAAGTAAGAAAGAAGTAAGAAAAAAGTAATAAAGAAGTGAGAAAGAAGAAAGAAAGAAGTAAGAAAGAAGAAAGAAAGAAGAAAGAAAGAAGTAAGAAAGAAGTAAGAAAGAAGTAAGAAATAAGTAAGAAAGAAGTAAGAAAGAAAGAAGAAAGAAGTAAGAAAGAAGAAAGAAAGAAGTTAGAAAGAAGTAATAAAGAAGTAAGAAAGAAGTAAGAAAGAAGTTAGAAAGAAGTAAGAAAGAAGTAAGAAAGAAGTAAGGAGGAAAGAAGAAAGAAAGAAGAAAGAAAGAAGAAAGAAAGAAAGAAAGAACAAAGAAAGAAAGAAGAAAGAAAGAAGAAAGAAAGAAGAAAGAAAGAAGAAAGAAAGACGAAAGAAAGAAGAATGAAAGAAGAAAGAAAGAAGAAAGAAGAAAGAAAGAAGAAGAAAGAAGAAAGAAAGAAGAAAGAAAGAAGAAAGAAAGAAAAGAAAGAACAAAGAAAGAAAGAAGAAAGAAAGAAGAAAGAAAGAATAAGAATACGAAAGAAAGAAGAATGAAAGAAGAAAGAAAGAAGAAAGAAAGCAGAAAGAAAGAAGAAAGAAAGAAGAAAGAAAGAGGAAAGAAAGAGAGAAGAAAGAAGAAGAAAGAAAGAAAGAAAGAAGAAAGAAGAGAAGAAAGAAAGAAGAAGAAAGAAGAAAGAAAGAAGTAAGAAAGAAGTAAGAAAGAAGAAGAGGAAAGAAAGAGAAAGAAATAAGAAAGAAAGAAGAAAGAAAGAAGAAAGAAAGAAGAAAGAAGTAAGAAATAAGAAAGAAAGAATAAAGAAAGAAGAAAGAAAGAAGAAAGAAAGAAGAAAGAAAGAGAGAAGAAAGAATGAAGAAAGAAAGAAGAAAGAAAGAAGAAAGAGAGAAGAAAGAGAGAAGAAAGAAAGAATAAAGAAAGAAAAAAGAAGAAAGAAAGAAGAAAGAAAGAAAGAAAGAACAAAGAAAGAACGAAGAAAGAAAGAAGAAAGAAGAAAGAAAGAATAAAGAAGAAAGAAGAAAGAAAGAAGAAAGAAAGTAGAAAAAAAGAAAGAAAGAAGAAAGAAAGAAAGAAAGAAGAAAGAAGGAAGAAAGAAAGAAGTAAGAAAGAAGTAAGAAAGAAAGAAGAAAGAAGTAAGAAAGAAGAAAGAAAGAAAAAAGAAAGAAGTTAGAAAGAAGTTAGAAAGAAGTAAGAAAGAAGTAAGAAAGAAGTAAGAAAGAAGTAAGAAAGTATTAAGAAAGAAAGAAGTAAGAAAGAAGTAAGAAAGAAGTAAGAAAGAAAGAAGAAAGAAAGAAGAAAGAAAGAAGTTAGAAAGAAGTAAGAAAGAAGTAAGAAAGAAGTAAGAAAGAAGTAAGAAAGTATTAAGAAAGAAAGAAGTTAGAAAGAAGTAAGAAAGAAGTAAGAAAGAAGTTAGAAAGAAGTAAGAAAGAAGTAAGAAATAAGTTAGAAAGAAGTTAGAAAGAAGTAAGAAGAAGTAAGAAAGAAGTAAGAAAGAAGTAATAAAGAAAGAAGAAGAAAGAAGAAAGAAGTAAGAAAGAAGTAAGAAAGAAGTAATAAAGAAAGAAGAAAGAAAGAAGAAAGAAAGAAGAAAGAAAGAAGAAAGAAAGAAAGAAAGAAAGAAAGAACAAAGAAAGAAAGAAGAAAGAAAGAAGAAAGAAAGAGAAAGAAAGAAGAAAGAAAGACGAAAGAAAGAAGAATGAAAGAAGAAAGAAAGAAGAAAGAAAGAAGAAAGAAAGAAGAAAGAAAGAAGAAAGAAAGAAAGAAAGAAGTAAGAAAGAAGTAAGAAAGAAGTAAGAAAGAAGTAAGAAAGAAAGAAGAAAGAAAGAAGAAAGAAAGAAGAAAGAAAGAAGAAAGAAAGAAAGAATTAATAAAGAAGTAAGAGAGAAGTAAGAAAGAAGTAAGAAAGAAGTAAGAAAGAAGTATAAAGAAGTAAGAAAGAAAGAAGAAAGAAAGAAGAAAGAAGAAAGAAAGAAAGAAAGTAAGAAATAAGAAAGAAGTAAGAAAGAAGTAAGAAAGAAAGAAGAAAGAAAGAAGAAAGAAAGAAGAAAGAAAGAAAGAAAGAAGTAAGAAAGAAGTAAGAAAGAAGTAAGAAAGAAGTAAGAAAGAAAGAAGAAAGAAAGAAGAAAGAAAAAAGAAAGAAGAAAGAAAGAAAGAAAGAACAAAGAAAGAACGAAGAAAGAAGAAAGAAGAAAGAAAGAATAAGAAGAAAGAAGAAAGAAAGTAGAAAAAAGAAAAAGAAGAAAGAAAGAAAGAAAGAAAGAAAGAAAGTAAGAAAGAAAGAAAGAAAGAAAGAAGAAAGAAAGAAGAAAGAAAGAGAGAAGAAAGAAAGAAGAAAGAAGAAAGAGAGAAGAAAGAGAGAAGAAAGAAAGAAGAAAGAAAGAAGATATTAGAAAGAAAGAAGAAAGAAAGAGAAAGAAAGAAAGTAGAAAGAAAAAAGAAATAAAGAAGAAAGAAAGAAGAAAGAAAGAAGAAAGAAGAAAGAAAGAATAAACAAGAAAGAAGAAAGAAAGCAGAAAGAAAGTAGAAAAAAGAAAGAAAGAAGAAAGAAAGAAAGAAGAAAGAAAGAAGAAAGAAAGAGAGAAGAAAGAAAGAATTAAGAAAGAAGTAAGAGAGAAGTAAGAAAGAAGTAAGAAAGAAGTAAGAAAGAAGTAAGAAAGAAGTAAGAAGAAGAAAGAAAGAAGAAAGAAGAAAAAAAGAAAGAAAGAAAGAAAGAAAGAAAGAAATAAAGAAAGAAAGAAAGAAAGAAAGAAAGAAAGTAGTAAGAAAGAAGTAAGAAAGAAGTAAGAAATAAGAAAGAAAGAAGAAAGAAAGAAGAAAGAAAGAAAGAAGTAAGAAAGAAGTAAGAAAGAAGTAAGAAAGAAGTAAGAAAGAAGTAAGAAAGAAGTAAGAAAGAAAGAAGAAGAGAAGAAAGAAAGAAGAAAGAAAGAAGAAAGAAGAAAGAAAGAAGAAAGAAAGAAAGAAAGAACAAAGAAAGAACGAAGAAAGAAAGAAGAAAGAAGAAAGAAAGAATAAAGAAGAAAGAAGAAAGAAAGAAGAAAGAAAGTAGAAAACAGAAAGAAAGAAGAAAGAAAGAAAGAAAGAAGAAAGAAAGAGAGAATAAAGAAAGAAGAAAGAAAGAAGAAAGAGAGAAGAAAGAAAGAAAGAAGAAAGAAAAAAGAAATAAAGAAGAAAGAAAGAAGAAAGAAAGAAGAAAGAAAGGAAGAAGAAAGAAAGAATAAAGAAAGAAGAAAGAAAGAAGAAAGAAAGAAGACAGAAAGAAGAAAGAAAGAAGAAAGAAAGAAAGAAAGAAGTAAGAAAGAAGTAAGAAAGAAGTAAGAAAGAAGTAAGAAAGAAGTAAGAAGGATGTAAGAAAGAATTTAGAAAAAAGTAAGAAAGAAGTAAGAAAGAAGTAAGAAAGAAAGAAGAAAGAATTAAGAAAGAAGTATGAAAGAAGTAAGAAAGAAGTAAGAAAGAAAGAAGTAAGAAAGAAGTAAGAAAGAAGTAAGAAAGAAAGAAGAAAGAAAGAAGAAAGAAGTTAGAAAGAAGTAAGAAAGAAGTAAGAAAGAAGTAAGAAATAAGTAAGAAAGAAGTTAGAAAGAAGTAATAAAGAAGTAAGAAAGAAGTAAGAAATAAGTTAGAAAGAAGTAAGAAAGAAGTAAGAAAGAAGTAAGAAAGAAGTAAGAAAGAAGTTAGAAAGAAGTAAGAAAGAAGTAAGAAAGAAGTAAGAAAGAAGTTAGAAAGAAGTAAGAAAGAAGTAAGAAAGAAGTAAGAAAGAAGTAAGAAAGAAAGAAGAAAGAAAGAAGAAAGAAAGAAAGAAAGAAAGAACAAAGAAAGAATGAAGAAAGAAAGAAGAAAGAAAGAAGAAAGAAAGAAGAAAGAAGAAAGAAAGAAGAAAGAAAGACGAAAGAAAGAAGAGAGAAAGAAGAAAGAAAGAAGAAAGAAAGAATAAAGAAGAAAGAAAGAAGAAAGAAAGGAGAAAGAAAAAGAAAGAACAAAGAAAGAAAGAAAGAAGAAAGAATGAAGAGAGAAAGAAGAAAGAAAGAAGGAAGAAAGAAAGAAGAGAGAAAGAAGAAAGAAAGAAGGAAGAAAGAAGGAAGAAAGAAAGAAGAAAGAAAGAAGGAAGAAAGAAGAAAGAAAGAAAGAATAAATAAAGAATAAAGAAAGAAGAAAGAAAGAAAAAACGAAGAAGAAAGAAAGAAGTAAGTAAGAAGAAAGGATTAAGCAAGAAAGAAGAAAGAAGTAAGAAAGAAAGAAGAAAGAAAGAAGGAAGAAAGAAGTAAGAAAGAAGAAAGAAAGAAGAAAGAAAGAAGAAAGAAAGAAGTTAGAAAGAAGAAAGAAAGAAGTTAGAAAGAAGAAAGAAGAAAGAAAGGAGAAAGAAAAAGAAAGAAGAAAGAAAGAAGAAAGAATGAAGAGAGAATGAAGAGAGAAAGAAGAAAGAAAGAAGAAAGAAAGTAGGAAGAAAGGAAGAAGTCAGAAAGAAGAAAGAAAGAAGAAAGAAAGAAGAAAGAAGAAAGAAGAAAGAAGAAAGAAGAAAGAAAGGAGAAATAAAAAGAAAGAAGAAAGAAAGAACAAAGAATGAAGAGAGAATGAAGAGAGAAAGAAGAAAGAAGAAAGAAAGAAGAAAGAAAGAAGGAAGAAAGAAAGAAAGAAGTAAGAAAGAACAAAGGAGTAAGCAAGAAAGAAGAAAGAAGTAAGAAAGAAAGAAGAAAGAAAGAAGGAAGAAAGAAGTAAGAAAGAAGAAAGAAAGAAGAAAGAAAGAAGAAAGAAAGAAAGAAGAAAGAAAGAAGAAAGAAAGAAGAAAGAAAGAAGAAAGAAAGAAAAAAGAAAGAAGAAAGAAAGAAGTAAGAAAGAAAGAAAGTAGTAAGCAAGAAAGAAGAAAGAAGTAAGAAATAAAGAAGAAAGAAAGAAGGAAGAAAGAAGTAAGAAAGAAGAAAGAAAGAAAGAAGAAAGAAAGAAGAAAGAAAGAAGTAAGAAAGAAGTTAGAAAGAAGAAAGAAAGAAAGAAGAAAGAAAGAAATAAGAAAGAAATAAGAAAGAAAGAAGAAAGAAAGAAGAAAGAAAAAGAAAGAAGAAAGAAGAAAGAAAGAAGAAAGAAAGAAGATAGAAAGAAGTAAAAAGGAGTTAGAAAGAAGAAAGGAGTAAGCAAGAAAGAAGAAAGAAGTAAGAAAGAAAGAAGAAAGAAAGAAGGAAGAAAGAAGTAAGAAAGAAAGAAGAAAGGATGAAGAAAGAAAGAAGAAAGAAAGAAGAAAGAAATTAGAAAGAAGAAAGAAAGAAAGAAAAAGAAAGAAAAAGAAAGAAGAAAGAAAGAAGAAAGAAGAAATAAAGAAGAAAAAGAAGAAAAGAAAGAAGAAAGAAAGAAGAAAGAAGAAAGAAAGAAAGAAGAAAGAAAGAAGAAAGAAAGAAGAAAGAACGAAGAAATAAAGAAGAAAGAAGAAAGAAGTAAGAAAGAAAGAAGAAAGGATGAAGAAAGAAAGAAGAAAGAAAGAAGAAAGAAAAAAGAAAGAAGAAAGAAAGAAAGAAAAAGAAAGAAAAAGAAAGAAGAAAGAAAGAAGAAAGAAGAAATAAAGAAGAAAAGGAAGAAAAAGAAAGAAGAAAGAAAGAAGAAAGAACGAAGAAAGAAAGAAGAAAGAAGAAAGAAAGAAGAAAGAAGAAGAAAGAAAAAGAAAGAAGAAAGAAAGAAGAAAGAAGAAAGGATGAAGAAAGAAAGAAGAAGGAAAAAGAAAGAAAAAAGAAAGAAGAAAGAAAGAAAGAAAAAGAAAGAAAAAGAAAGAAGTAAGAAAGAAGTAAGAAAGAAGTAAGAAAGAAGTAAGAAAGAAAGAAGAAAGAAAGAAGAAAGAAAGAAGAAAGAAAGAAGAAAGAAAGAAGAAAGAAAGAAGAAAGAAAGCAGAAAGAAGTAAGAAAGAAGTAAGAAATAAGAAAGAAAGAATAAAGAAAGAAGAAAGAAAGAAGAAAGAAAGAAGAAAGAAAGAGAGAAGAAAGAATGAAGAAAGAAGAAAGAAAGAAGAAAGAGAGAAGAAAGAGAGAAGAAAGAAAGAAGAAAGAAAGAAGAAAGAAGAAAGAAAGAAGAAAGAAAGAAAGAAAGAACAAAAAAAGAAAGAAGAAAGAAAGAAGAAAGAAGAAAGAAAGAATAAAGAAGAAAGAAGAAAGAAAGAAGAAAGAAAGTAGAAAAAAGAAAGAAAGAAGAAAGAAAGAAAGAAAGTAGAAAGAAAGAAGAAAGAAAGAAGTAAGAAAGAAGTAACAAAGAAGTAAGAAAGAAGTAAGAAAGAAAGAAGAAAGAAGTAAGAAAGAAGAAAGAAAGAAGAAAGTAAGAAGTTAGAAAGAAGGAAGAAAGAAGTTAGAAAGAAGTAAGAAAGAAGTAAGAAAGAAGTAAGAAAGAAGTAAGAAAGAAGTAAGAAAGTATTAAGAAAGAAAGAAGTAAGAAAGAAGTAATAAAGAAGTAAGAAAGAATGAAGAAAGAAAGAAGAAAGAAAGAAGTTAGAAAGAAGTAAGAAAGAAGTAAGAAAGAAGTAAGAAAGAAGTTAGAAAGAAGTAAGAAATAAGTAAGAAAGAAGTAAGAAAGAAAGAAGAAAGAAGTAAGAAAGAGAAAGAAAGAAGTTAGAAAGAAGTAATAAAGAAGTAAGAAAGAAGTAAGAAAGAAGTTAGAAGGAAGAAAGAAAGAAGAAAGAAAGACGAAAGAAAGAAGAAAGAAAGAAAGAATAAAGAAAGAATAAAGAAAGAAGAAAGAAAGAAAAAGGAAGAAGAAAGAAAGAAGAAAGAAAGAAGAAAGAAAGAAGAAAGAAAGAGAGAAGAAAGAAAGAAGAAAGAAAGTAGAAAGAAAGAAAGAAAGAAGAAAGAAAGAAAGAAAGAAGAAAGAAAGAAGAAAGAAAGAAGTAAGAAAGAAGTAAGAAAGAAAGAAAGAAGAAAGAAAGAAGAAAGAAATAAGAAAGAAAGAAGAAAGAAAGAAGAAAGAAAGAAGAAAGAAGTAAGAATAAGAAAGAAAGAATAAAGAAAGAAGAAAGAAAGAAGAAAGAAAGAAGAAAGAAAGAGAGAAGAAAGAATGAAGAAAGAAAGAAGAAAGAAAGAAGAAAGAGAGAAGAAAGAGAGATGAAAGAAAGAATAAAGAAAGAAGAAAGAAGAAAGAAGAAAGAAAGAAAGAAAGAACAAATAAAGAACGAAGAAAGAAAGAAGAAAGAAGAAAGAAAGAATAAAAAAGAAAGAAGAAAGAAAGAAGAAAGAAAGTAGAAAAAAGAAAGAAAGAAGAAAGAAAGAAAGAAAGAAAGAAGAAAGAAAGAAGAAAGAAAGAAGTAAGAAAGAAGTAAGAAAGAAAGAAGAAAGAAGTAAGAAAGAAGAAGAAAGAAAAAAGAAAGAAGTTAGAAAGAAGGAAGAAAGAAGTTAGAAAGAAGTAAGAAAGAAGTAAGAAAGAAGTAAGAAAGAAGTAAGAAAGTATTAAGAAAGAAAGAAGTAAGAAAGAAGTAGAAAGAAAGAAGAAATAAGAAGAAAGAAAGAAGTTAGAAAGAAGTAAGAAAGAAGTAGAAAGAAGTTAGAAAGAAGTAAGAAATAAGTAAGAAAGAAGTAAGAAAGAAGTAAGAAAGAAAGAAGTAAGAAAGAAGAAAGAAAGAAGAAAGAAAGAAGCAAGAAAGAAGTAAGAAATAAGTAAGAAAGAGGTAAGAAAGAAAGAAGAAGAAGTAAGAAAGAAGAAAGAAAGAAGTTAGAAAGAAGTAATAAAGAAGTAAGAAAGAAGTAAGAAAGAAGTTAGAAAGAAAAAGAAAGAAGTAAGAAAGAAGTAAGAAAGAAGTAAGAAAGAAAGAAGAAAGAAAGAAGAAAGAATAGAGAAAGAAGTAAGAAAGAAGTAATAAGAAAGAAGAAAGAAAGAAGAAAGAAGTAAGAAGGAAGTAAGAAAGAAGTAAGAAAGAAAGAAGAAAGAAAGAAGAAAGAAAGAAGAAAGAAAGAAAGAAAGAACAAAGAAAGGAAGAAGAAAGAAAGAAGAAAGAAAGAGAAAGAAAAGAAAGAAAGACGAAAGAAAGAAGAATGAAAGAAGAAAGAAAGAAGAAAGAAAGAAGAAAGAAAGAAGAAAGAAAGAGAGAAGAAAGAAAGAAGAAAGAAAGTAGAAAGAAAGAAAGAAAGAAGAAAGGAAGAAGAAAGAAAGAAGAAAGAAAGAAGAAAGAAAGAAGAAAGAAAGAAAGAAGAAAGAAAGAAGAAAGAAAGAAGAAGAAAGAAGAAGAAGAAAGAAGAATAAAGAAAGAAGAAAGAAAGAAGAAAGAAAGAAAGAATTAAGAAAGAAGTAAGAGAGAAGTAAGAAAGAAGTAAGAAAGAAGTAAGAAAGAAATAAGAAAGAAAGAAGAAAGAAAGAAGAAAGAAGAAAGAAAGAAAGAAAGAAAGAAAGAAAGTAAGAAATAAGAAAGAAGTAAGAAAGAAGTAAGAAATAAGAAAGAAAGAAGAAAGAAAGAAGAAAGAAAGAAGAAAGAAAGAAAGAAAGAAGTAAGAAAGAAGTAAGAAAGAAGTAAGAAAGAAGTAAGAAAGAAGTAAGAAAGAAGAAGAAAGAAGAAGAAAGAAGAAAGAAAGAAAGAAAGAAGTAAGAAAGAAGTAAGAAAGAAGTAAGAAGGAAGTAAGAAAGAATTTAGAAAGAAGTAAGAAAGAAGTAAGAAAGAAGTAAGAAAGAAAGAAGAAAGAATTAAGAAAGAAGTATGAAAGAAGTAAGAAAGAAGTAAGAAAGAAAGAAGTAAGAAAGAAGTAAGAAAGAAGTAAGAAAGAAAGAAGAAAGAAAGAAGAAAGAAAGAAGTTAGAAAGAAGTAAGAAAGAAGTAAGAAAGAAGTAAGAAATAAGTAAGAAAGAAGTAAGAAAAGAAAAAAATAAGAAAAAAGAAAAAGAAGTAAGAAATAAGTAAGAAAGAAGTAAGAAAGAAAGAAGAAAGAAGTAAGAAAGAAGAAAGAAAGAAGTTAGAAAGAAGTAATAAAGAAGTAAGAAAGAAGTAAGAAAGAAGTTAGAAAGAAGTAAGAAAGAAGTAAGAAAGAAGTAAGAAAGAAGTAAGAAAGAAGTTAGAAAGAAGTAAGAAAGAAGTAAGAAAGAAGTAAGAAAGAAGTTAGAAAGAAGTAAGAAAGAAGTAAGAAAGAAGTAAGAAAGAAGTAAGAAAGAAAGAAGAAAGAAAGAAGAAAGAAAGAAGAAAGAAAGAACAAAGAAAGAATGAAGAAAGAAAGAAGAAAGAAAGAAGAAAGAAAGAAGAAAGAAGAAAGAAAGAAGAAAGAAAGAAGAAAGAAAGAAGAGAGAAAGAAGAAAGAAAGAAGAAAGAAAGAATAAAGAAGAAAGAAAGAAGAAAGAAAGGAGAAAGAAAAGAAAGAAGAAAGAACGAAGAAAGAAAGAAGAAAGAATGAAGAGAGAAAGAAGAAAGAAAGAAGGAAGAAAGAAAGAAGAGAGAAAGAAGAAAGAAAGAAGAAGAAAGAAGGAAGAAAGAAAGAAGAAAGAAAGACGAAGAAAGAAGAAAGAAAGAAAGAATAAAGAAAGAATAAAGAAAGAAGAAAGAAAGAAAAAAGGAAGAAGAAAGAAAGAAGTAAGAAAGAAGAAAGGATTAAGCAAGAAAGAAGAAAGAAGTAAGAAAGAAAGAAGAAAGAAAGAAGGAAGAAAGAGTAAGAAAGAAGAAAGAAAGAAGAAAGAAAGAAGAAAGAAAGAAGAAAGAAAGAAGTAAGAAAGAAGAAGAAAGAAGTAAGAAAGAAGAAAGAAAGAAAAAAGAAAGAAGTTAGAAAGAAGGAAGAAAGAAGTTAGAAAGAAGTAAGAAAGAAGTAAGAAAGAAGTAAGAAAGAAGTAAGAAAGTATTAAGAAAGAAAGAAGTAAGAAAGAAGTAAGAAAGAAGTAAGAAAGAAAGAGGAAAGAAAGAAGAAAGAAAGAAGTTAGAAAGAAGAAAGAAGTAAGAAATAAGTAAGAAAGAAGTAAGAAAGAAAGAAGAAAGAAAGAAGAAAGAAAGAGAAAGAAAGAAGAAAGAATGAAAGAAATAACAAAGAAAGAAAGAAGAAAGAAAGAAGAAAGAAAGAGAAAAGAAAGAAGAAAGAAAGACGAAAGAAAGAAGAATGAAAGAAGAAAGAAAGAAGAAAGAAAGAAGAAAGAAAGAAGAAGAAAGAAGAAAGAAAGAAAGAAAGAAGTAAGAAAGAAGTAAGAAAGAAGTAAGAAAGAAGTAAGAAATTATTAAGAAAGAAAGAAGTAAGAAAGAAGTAATTAAAGAAGTAAGAAAGAAAGAAGAAAGAAAGAAGAAAGAAAGAAGTTAGAAAGAAGTAAGAAAGAAGTAAGAAAGAAGTTAGAAAGAAGTTAGAAGAAGTAAGAAAGAAGTTAGAAAGAAGTAAGAAAGAAGTAAGAAAGAAAGAAGTAAGAAAGAGGAAAGAAAGAAGTAAGAAAGAAGTAAGAAAAAAGTAATAAGAAGTAAGAAAGAAGAAAGAAAGAAGTAAGAAAGAAGAAAGAAAGAAGAAAGAAAGAAGTAAGAAAGAAGTAAGAAAGAAGTAAGAAATAAGTAAGAAAGAAGTAAGAAGAAAGAAGAAGAAGTAAGAAAGAAGAAAGAAAGAAGTTAGAAAGAAGTAATAAAGAAGTAAGAAAGAAGTAAGAAAGAAGTTAGAAAGAAGAAAGAAGTAAGAAAGAAGTAAGAAGGAAAGAAGAAAGAAAGAAGAAAGAAAGAAGAAAGAAAGAAAGAAAGAAAGAGCAAAGAAAGAAGAAGAAAGAAAGAAGAAAGAAAGAAGAAAGAAAGAAGAAAGAAAGACGAAAGAAAGAAGAATGAAAGAAGAAAGAAAGAAGAAAGAAAGAAGAAAGAAGTAAGAAAGAAAGAAGAAAGAAAGAAAGAAAGAACAAGAAAGAAGAATAAAGAAAGAAGAAAGAAAGAAGAAAGAAAGAAGAAAGAAAGAAGAAAGAAAGAGAGAAGAAAGAAGAAGAAAGAAAGTAGAAAGAAAGAAAGAAAGAAGAAAAAAAGAAAGAAGAAAAAAAGAAGAAAGTAAGAAGAAAGAAAGAAGTAAGAAAGAAGTAAGAAAGAAAGAAAGAGAAAGAAAGAAGAAAGAAATAAGAAAGAAAGAAGAAAGAAAGAAGAAGAAAGAAGAAAGAAAGAAAGAAGTAAGAAAGAAGTAGAAAGAAGTAAGAAAAAAGTTAGAAAGTAGTAAGAAAGAAGTAAGAAAGAAGTAAGAAAGAAAGAAGAAAGAAAGCAGAAAGAAAGAAGAAAGAAGCAGAAAGAAAGTAGAAAAAAGAAAGAAAGAAGAAGGAAAGAAAGAAAGAAGAAAGAAAGAGAAAGAAGAAGTAAGATAGAAGTAACAAAGAAGTAAGAAAGAAGTAAGAAAGAAAGAAGAAAGAAGTAAGAAAGAAGAAAGAAAGAAGAAAGTAAGAAGTTAGAAAGAAGGAAGAAAGAAGTTAGAAAGAAGTAAGAAAGAAGTAAGAAATAAGAAAGAAAGAATAAAGAAAGAAGAAAGAAGAAGAAAGAAAGAAGAAAGAAAGAGAGAAGAAAGAATGAAGAAAGAAGAAAGAAGAAGAAGAGAGAAGAAAGAGAGAAGAAAGAAGAAGAAAGAAAGAAGAAAGAGAAGAAAGAAGAAGAAAGAAAGAAAGAACAAAGAAAGAAAGAAGAAAGAAAGAAGAAAGAAGAAAGAAAGAAGAAAGAAGAAAGAAGAAAGAAAGAAGAAAGAAAGTAGAAAAAGAAAGAAAGAAGAAAGAAAGAAAGAAAGAAGAAAGAAAGAAGAAAGAAAGAAGTAAGATAGAAGTAACAAAGAAGTAAGAAAGAAGTAAGAAAGAAAGAAGAAAGAAGTAAGAAAGAAGAAGAAAGAAGAAGTAAGAAGTTAGAAAGAAGGAAGAAAGAAGTTAGAAAGAAGTAAGAAAGAAGTAAGAAAGAAGTAAGAAATAAGTAAGAAAGTATTAAGAAAGAAAGAAGTAAGAAAGAAGTAATAAAGAAGTAAGAAAGAAAGAAGAAAGAAAGAAGAAAAGAAAGAAGTTAGAAAGAAGTAAGAAAGAAGTAAGAAGAAGTAGAAAGAAGTAAGAAAGAAGTTAGAAGAAGTAAGAAATAAGTAAGAAAGAAGTAAGAAAGAAAGAAGAAAGAAGTAAGAAAGAAGAAAGAAAGAAGTTAGAAAGAAGTAATAAAGAAGTAAGAAAGAAGTAAGAAAGAAGTAAGAAAGAAGTAAGAAAGAAGTAAGAAAGAAGTAAGAAAGAAAGAAGAAAGAAAGAAGAAAGAAAGAAGAAAGAAATAAAGAAAGAACAAAGAAAGAAAGAAGAAAGAAAGAAGAAAGAAAGTAGAAAAAAAGAAAGAAGAAGAAGAAAGAAAGAAAGAATAAAGAAAGAAGAAAGAAAGAAGTAAGAAGAAAGAAGAAAGAAGTAAGAAAGAAGAAAGAAAGAAAAAGAAAGAAGTTAGAAAGAAGGAAGAAAGAAGTTAGAAAGAAGTAAGAAAGAAGTAAGAAAGAAGTAAGAAAGTATTAAGAAAGAAAGAAGTAAGAAAGAAGTAAGAAAGAAGTAAGAAAGAAAGAAGAAATAAAGAAGAAAGAAAGAAGTTAGAAAGAAGTAAGAAAGAAGTAAGAAAGAAGTTAGAAGAAGTAAGAAATAAGTAGGAAAGAAGTAAGAAAGAAGTAAGAAAGAAAGAAGTAAGAAAGAAGAAAGAAAGAAGTAAGAAAGAAGAAAGAAAGAAGAAAGAAAGAAGTAAGAAAGAAGTAAGAAATAAGTAAGAAAGAAGTAAGAAAGAAGAAAGAAGTAAGAAAGAAGAAAGAAAGAAGTTAGAAAGAAGTAATTAAGAAGTAAGAAAGAAGTAAGAAAGAAGTAAGAAAGAAAGAAGAAAGAAAGAAGAAAGAAGTAAGAAAGAAGTAAGAAACAAGTAATAAAGAAAGAAGAAAGAAAGAAGAAAGAAGTAAGAAGGAAGTAAGAAAGAAGTAAGAAAGAAAGAAGAAAGAAGATGAAAGAAAGAAGAATGAAAGAAGAAAGAAAGAAGAAAGAAAGAAGAAAGAAAGAAGAAAGAAGAGAGAAGAAAGAAGAAGAAAGAAAGTAGAAAGAAAGAAAGAAAGAAGAAAGAAAGAAGAAAGAAAGAAGAAAGAAAGAAGAAAGAAAGAAGAAAGAAAGAAAGAAGAAAGAAAGAAGAAACAAAGAAGAAAGAAAGGAAGAAGAAAGAAAGAATAAAGAAAGAAGAAAGAAAGAAGAAAGAAAGAAAGAATAAGAAAGAAGTAAGAGAGAAGTAAGAAAGAAGTAAGAAAGAAGTAAGAAAGAAATAAGAAAGAAGAAGAAAGAAAGAAGAAAGAAGAAAGAAAGAAAGAAAGAAAGAAAGTAAGAAATAAGAAAGAAGTAAGAAAGAAGTAAGAAATAAGAAAGAAAGAAGAAAGAAAGAAGAAAGAAAGAAGAAAGAAAGAAGAAAGAAGTAAGAAAGAAGTAAGAAAGAAGTAAGAAAGAAGTAAGAAAGAAAGAAGAAAGAAAGAAGAAGAAAGAAGAAAGAAAGAAAGAAAGAAGTAAGAAAGAAGTAAGAAAGAAGTAAGAAGGAAGTAAGAAAGAATTTAGAAAGAAGTAAGAAAGAAGTAAGAAAGAAGTAAGAAAGAAAGAAGAAAGAATTAAGAAAGAAGTATGAAAGAAGTAAGAAAGAAGTAAGAAAGAAAGAAGTAAGAAAGAAGTAAGAAAGAAGTAAGAAAGAAAGAAGAAAGAAAGAAGAAAGAAAGAAGTTAGAAAGAAGTAAGAAAGAAGTAAGAAAGAAGTAAGAAATAAGTAGAAAGAAGTAAGAAAGAAGTAAGAAAGAAGTAAGAAAGAAGTTAGAAGAAGTAAGAAAGAAGTAAGAAAGAAGTAAGAAAGAAGTTAGAAAGAAGTAAGAAAGAAGTAAGAAAGAAGTAAGAAAGAAGTAGAAAGAAAGAAGAAAGAAAGAAGAAAGAAAGAAAGAAAGAAAGAACAAAGAAAGAATAAAGAAAGAAAGAAGAAAGAAAGAAGAAAGAAAGAAGAAAGAAGTTAGAAAGAAGAAAGAAAGAAGAAAGAAAGAAGAGAGAAAGAAGAAAGAAAGAAGAAAGAAAGAATAAAGAACAAAGAAAGAAGAAAGAAAGGAGAAAGAAAAAGAAAGAAGAAAGAACGAAGAAAGAAAGAAGAAAGAATGAAGAGAGAAAGAAGAAAGAAAGAAGAAAGAAAGAAAGAAGAGAGAAAGAAGAAAGAAGAAGGAAGAAAGAAGGAAGAAAGAAAGAAGAAAGAAAGAAGAAAGAAAGAAGAAAGAAAGAAGGAATAAAGAAAGAATAAAGAAAGAAGAAAGAAAGAAAAAAGGAAGAAGAAAGAAAGAAGTAAGAAAGAAGAAAGGTTAAGCAGAAAGAAGAAAGAAGTAAGAAAGAAAGAAGAAAGAAAGAAGAAGAAAGAAGTAAGAAAGAAGAAAGAAAGAAGAAAGAAAGAAGAAAGAAAGAAGAAAGAAAGAAGTAAGAAAGAAAGAAGAAAGAAGTAAGAAAGAAGAAAGAAAGAAAAAAGAAAGAAGTTAGAAAGAAGGAAGAAAGAAGTTAGAAAGAAGTAAGAAAGAAGTAAGAAAGAAGTAAGAAAGAAGTAAGAAGTATTAGAAAGAAAGAAGTAAGAAAGAAGTAAGAAAGAAGTAAGAAAGAAAGAAGAAAGAAAGAAGAAAGAAAGAAGTTAGAAAGAAGAAAGAAGTAAGAAAGAAGTAAGAAAGAAAGAAGAAAGAAAGAAGAAAGAAAGAAGAAAGAACAAAGAAAGAAAGAAGAAAGAAAGAAGAAAGAAAGAGAAAGAAGAAGAAAGAAGACGAAAGAAAGAAGAATGAAAGAAGAAAGAAAGAAGAAAGAAAGAAGAAAGAAAGAAGAAAGAAGAAGTAAGAATGAAAGAAGAAAGAAGTAAGAAAGAAGAAAGAAAGAAAAAGAAAGAAGTTAGAAAGAAGGAAGAAAGAAGTTAGAAAGAAGTAAGAAAGAAGTAAGAAAGAAGTAAGAAAGAAGTAAGAAAGTATTAAGAAAGAAAGAAGTAAGAAAGAAGTAAGAAAGAAGTAAGAAAGAAAGAAGAAAGAAAGAAGAAAGAAAGAAGTTAGAAAGAAGTAAGAAAAGAAGTAAGAAAGAAGTTAGAAAGAAAGAAGAAGAAGTAAGAAGAAGAAAGAAAGAAGTTAGAAAGAAGTAATAAAGAAGTAAGAAAGAAGTAAGAAAGAAGTTAGAAAGAAGTAAGAAAGAAGTAAGAAAGAAGTAAGAAGGAAAGAAGAAAGAAAGAAGAAAGAAAGAAGAAAGAAAGAAAGAAAGAAAGAACAAAGAAAGAAAGAAGAAAGAAAGAAGAAAGAAAGAAGAAAGAAAGAAGAAAGAAAGACGAAAGAAAGAAGAATGAAAGAAGAAAGAAAGAAGAAAGAAAGAAGAAAGAAAGAAGAGAGAAAGAAGAAAGAAAGAAGAAAGAAAGAGAGAAGAAAGAAAGAAGAAAGAAAGTAGAAAGAAAGAAAGAAAGAAGGAAGAAAGAAAGAAAGAAGAAAGAAAGAAGAAAGAAAGAAGTAAGAAAGAAGTAAGAAAGAAAGAAAGAGGAAAGAAAGAAGAAAGAAATAAGAAAGAAAGAAGAAAGAAAGAAGAAAGAAAGAAGAAAGAAGTAAGAAATAAGAAAGAAAGAATAAAGAAAGAAGAAAGAAAGAAGAAAGAAAGAAGAAAGAAAGAGAGAAGAAAGAATGAAGAAAGAAAGAAGAAAGAAAGAAGAAAGAGAGAAGAAAGAGAGAAGAAAGAAAGAATAAAGAAAGAAAAAGAAAGAACGAAGAAAGAAAGAAGAAAGAAGAAAGAAAGAATAAAGAAGAAAGAAGAAAGAAAGAAGAAAGAAAGTAGAAAAAAAGAAAGAAAGAAGAAAGAAAGAAAGAAAGAATAAAAAAGAAAGAAGAAAGAAAGAAGAAAGAAAGTAGAAAAAAAGAAAGAAAGAAGAAAGAAAGAAAGAAAGAAGAAAGAAAGAAGAAAGAAAGAAGTAAGAAAGAAGTAAGAAAGAAAGAAGAAAGAAGTAAGAAAGAAGAAAGAAAGAAAAAAGAAAGAAGTTAGAAAGAAGGAAGAAAGAAGTTAGAAAGAAGTAAGAAAGAAGTAAGAAAGAAGTAAGAAAGAAGTTAGAAAGTATTAAGAAAGAAAGAAGTAAGAAAGAAGTAAGAAAGAAGTTAGAAAGAAGTAAGAAAGAAGTAAGAAAGAAGTAAGAAAGAAAGAAGAAAGAAAGAAGAAAGAAAGAAAGAAAGAAAGAACAAAGAAAGAATGAAGAAAGAAAGAAGAAAGAAAGAAGAAAGAAAGAAGAAAGAGGAAAGAAAGAAGAAAGAAAGAAGAAAGAAAGAAGAGAGAAAGAAGAAAGAAAGAAGAAAGAAAGAATAAAGAAGAAAGAAAGAAGAAAGAAAGGAGAAAGAAAAAGAAAGAAGAAAGAACGAAGAAAGAAAGAAGAAAGAATGAAGAGAGAAAGAAGAAAGAAAGAAGGAAGAAAGAAAGAAGAGAGAAAGAAGAAAGAAAGAAGGAAGAAAGAAGGAAGAAAGAAAGAAGAAAGAAAGACGAAAGAAAGAAGAAAGAAAGAAAGAATAAAGAAAGAATAAAGAAAGAAGAAAGAAAGAAAAAAGGAAGAAGAAAGAAAGAAGTAAGAAAGAAGAAAGGATTAAGCAAGAAAGAAGAAAGAAGTAAGAAAGAAAGAAGAAAGAAAGAAGGAAGAAAGAAGTAAGAAAGAAGAAAGAAAGAAGAAAGAAAGAAGAAAGAAAGAAGAAAGAAAGAAGTAAGAAAGAAAGAAGAAAGAAGTAAGAAAGAAGAAAGAAAGAAAAAAGAAAGAAGTTAGAAAGAAGGAAGAAAGAAGTTAGAAAGAAGTAAGAAAGAAGTAAGAAAGAAGTAAGAAAGAAGTAAGAAAGTATTAAGAAAGAAAGAAGTAAGAAAGAAGTAAGAAAGAAGTAAGAAAGAAAGAAGAAAGAAAGAAGAAAGAAAGAAGTTAGAAAGAAGAAAGAAGTAAGAAATAAGTAAGAAAGAAGTAAGAAAGAAAGAAGAAAGAAAGAAGAAAGAAAGAAGAAAGAAAGAAGAAAGAATGAAAGAAATAACAAAGAAAGAAAGAAGAAAGAAAGAAGAAAGAAAGACGAAAGAAAGAAGAATGAAAGAAGAAAGAAAGAAGAAAGAAAGAAGAAAGAAAGAAGAAAGAAAGAAGAAAGAAAGAAAGAAAGAAGTAAGAAAGAAGTAAGAAAGAAGTAAGAAAGAAGTAAGAAATTATTAAGAAAGAAAGAAGTAAGAAAGAAGTAATAAAGAAGTAAGAAAGAAAGAAGAAAGAAAGAAGAAAGAAAGAAGTTAGAAAGAAGTAAGAAAGAAGTAATAAAGAAGTAAGAAAGAAAGAAGAAAGAAAGAAGAAAGAAAGAAGTTAGAAAGAAGTAAGAAAGAAGTAATAAAGAAAGAAGTAAGAAAGAAGAAAGAAAGAAGTAAGAAAGAAGTAAGAAAAAAGTAATAAAGAAGTAAGAAAGAAGAAAGAAAGAAGTAAGAAAGAAGAAAGAAGAAGAAAGAAGAAGAAAGAAGTAAGAAAGAAGTAAGAAAGAAGTAAGAAATAAGTAAGAAAGAAGTAAGAAAGAAAGAAGAAAGAAGTAAGAAAGAAGAAAGAAAGAAGTTAGAAAGAAGTAATAAAGAAGTAAGAAAGAAGTAAGAAAGAAGTTAGAAAGAAGTAAGAAAGAAGTAAGAAAGAAGTAAGAAGGAAAGAAGAAAGAAAGAAGAAAGAAAGAAGAAAGAAAGAAAGAAAGAAAGAGCAAAGAAAGAAAGAAGAAAGAAAGAAGAAAGAAAGAAGAAATAAAGAAGAAAGAAAGACGAAAGAAAGAAGAATGAAAGAAGAAAGAAAGAAGAAAGAAAGAAGAAAGAAGTAAGAAAGAAAGAAGAAAGAAAGAAAGAAAGAACAAAGAAGGAAAGAATAAAGAAAGAAGAAAGAAAGAAGAAAGAAAGAAGAAAGAAAGAAGAAAGAAAGAGAGAAGAAAGAAAGAAGAAAGAAAGTAGAAAGAAAGAAAGAAAGAAGAAAAAAAGAAAGAAGAAAAAAAGAAGAAAGTAAGAAGAAAGAAAGAAGAAAGAAGTAAGAAAGAAAGAAAGAAGAAAGAAAGAAGAAAGAAAGAAGAAAGAAAGAAGAAAGAAAGAAGAAAGAAAAAAAGAAGTAAGAAAGAAGTAAGAAAGAAGTAAGAAAAAAGTTAGAAAGTAGTAAGAAAGAAGTAAGAAAGAAAGAAGAAAGAAAGAAGAAAGAAAGAAGAAAGACAGCAGAAAGAAGTAAGAAAGAAGTAAGAAATAAGAAAGAAAGAATAAAGAAAGAAGAAAGAAAGAAGAAAGAAAGAAGAAAGAAAGAGAGAAGAAAGAATGAAGAAAGAAGAAAGAAAGAAGAAAGAGAGAAGAAAGAGAGAAGAAAGAAAGAAGAAAGAAAGAAGAAAGAAAGAAGAAAGAAAGAAAGAAAGAACAAAGAAAGAAAGAAGAAAGAAAGAAGAAAGAAGAAAGAAAGAATAAAGAAGAAAGAAGAAAGAAAGAAGAAAGAAAGTAGAAAAAAGAAAGAAAGAAGAAAGAAAGAAAGAAAGAAGAAAGAAAGAAGAAAGAAAGAAGTAAGAAAGAAGTAACAAAGAAGTAAGAAAGAAGTAAGAAAGAAAGAAGAAAGAAGTAAGAAAGAAGAAAGAAAGAAGAAAGTAAGAAGTTAGAAAGAAGGAAGAAAGAAGTTAGAAAGAAGTAAGAAAGAAGTAAGAAAGAAGTAAGAAAGAAGTAAGAAAGTATTAAGAAAGAAGTTAGAAAGAAGTAAGAAATAAGTAAGAAAGAAGTAAGAAAGAAAGAAGAAAGAAGTAAGAAAGAAGAAAGAAAGAAGTTAGAAAGAAGTAATAAAGAAGTAAGAAAGAAGTAAGAAAGAAGTTAGAAAGAAGTAAGAAAGAAGTAAGAAAGAAGTAAGAAAGAAAGAAGAAAGAAAGAAGAAAGAAAGAAGAAAGAAATAAAGAAAGAACAAAGAAAGAAAGAAGAAAGAAAGAAGAAAGAAAGAAGAAAGAAGTAAGAAAGAAAGAAAGAAGAAAGAAAGAAGAAAGAAATAAGAAAGAAAGAAGAAAGAAAGAAGAAAGAAAGAAGAAAGAAGTAAGAAATAAGAAAGAAAGAATAAAGAAAAGAAAGAAAGAAGAAAGAAAGAAGAAAGAAAGAGAGAAGAAAGAATGAAGAAAGAAAGAAGAAAGAAAGAAGAAAGAGAGAAGAAAGAGAGAAGAAAGAAAGAATAAAGAAAGAAGAAAGAAGAAAGAAAGAAGAAAGAAAGTAGAAAAAAAGAAAGAAAGAAGAAAGAAAGAAAGAAAGAATAAAGAAAGAAGAAAGAAAGAAGTAAGAAAGAAAGAAGAAAGAAGTAAGAAAGAAGAAAGAAAGAAAAAGAAAGAAGTTAGAAAGAAGGAAGAAAGAAGTTAGAAAGAAGTAAGAAAGAAGTAAGAAAGAAGTAAGAAAGTATTAAGAAAGAAAGAAGTAAGAAAGAAGTAAGAAAGAAGTAAGAAAGAAAGAAGAAATAAAGAAGAAAGAAAGAAGTTAGAAAGAAGTAAGAAAGAAGGAAGAAAGAAGTTAGAAAGAAGTAAGAAATAAGTAAGAAAGAAGTAAGAAAGAAGTAAGAAAGAAAGAAGTAAGAAAGAAGAAAGAAAGAAGTAAGAAAGAAGAAAGAAAGAAGAAAGAAAGAAGTAAGAAAGAAGTAAGAAATAAGTAAGAAAGAAGTAAGAAAGAAAGAAGAAAGAAGTAAGAAAGAAGAAAGAAAGAAGTTAGAAAGAAGTAATAAAGAAGTAAGAAAGAAGTAAGAAAGAAGTTAGAAAGAAATAAGAAAGAAGTAAGAAAGAAGTATGAAAGAAGTAAGAAAGAAAGAAGAAAGAAAGAAGAAAGAAGTAAGAAAGAAGTAAGAAACAAGTAATAAAGAAAGAAGAAAGAAAGAAGAAAGAAGTAAGAAGGAAGTAAGAAAGAAGTAAGAAAGAAAGAAGAAAGAAAGAAGAAAGAAAGAAGAAAGAAAGAAAGAAAGAACAAAGAAAGGAAGAAGAAAGAAAGAAGAAAGAAAGAGAAAGAAAAAGAAAGAAAGACGAAAGAAAGAAGAATGAAAGAAGAAAGAAAGAAGAAAGAAAGAAGAAAGAAAGAAGAAAGAAAGAGAGAAGAAAGAAAGAAGAAAGAAAGTAGAAAGAAAGAAAGAAAGAAGAAAGAAAGAAGAAAGAAAGAAGAAAGAAAGAAGAAAGAAAGAAGAAAGAAAGAAAGAAGAAAGAAAGAAGAAAGAAAGAAGAAAAGAAGGAAGAAGAAAGAAAGAATAAAGAAAGAAGAAAGAAAGAAGAAAGAAAGAAAGAATTAAGAAAGAAGTAAGAGAGAAGTAAGAAAGAAGTAAGAAAGAAGTAAGAAAGAAATAAGAAAGAAAGAAGAAAGAAAGAAGAAAGAAGAAAGAAAGAAAGAAAGAAAGTAAGAAATAAGAAAGAAGTAAGAAAGAAGTAAGAAATAAGAAAGAAAGAAGAAAGAAAGAAGAAAGAAAGAAGAAAGAAAGAAAGAAAGAAGTAAGAAAGAAGTAAGAAAGAAGTAAGAAAGAAGTAAGAAAGAAAGAAGAAAGAAAGAAGAAAGAAAGAAGAAAGAAAGAAGAAAGAAAGAAAGAAAGAAGTAAGAAAGAAGTAAGAAAGAAGTAAGAAGGAAGTAAGAAAGAATTTAGAAAGAAGTAAGAAAGAAGTAAGAAAGAAGTAAGAAAGAAAGAGAAAGAATTAAGAAAGAAGTATGAAAGAAGTAAGAAAGAAGTAAGAAAGAAAGAAGTAAGAAAGAAGTAAGAAAGAAGTAAGAAAGAAAGAAGAAAGAAAGAAGAAAGAAAGAAGTTAGAAAGAAGTAATAAAGAAGTAAGAAAGAAGTAAGAAAGAAGTTAGAAAGAAGTAAGAAAGAAGTAAGAAAGAAGTAAGAAAGAAGTAAGAAAGAAGTTCGAAAGAAGTAAGAAAGAAGTAAGAAAGAAGTAAGAAAGAAGTTAGAAAGAAGTAAGAAAGAAGTAAGAAAGAAGTAAGAAAGAAAGAAGAAAGAAAGAAGAAAGAAAGAAAGAAAGAAAGAACAAAGAAAGAATGAAGAAAGAAAGAAGAAAGAAAGAAGAAAGAAAGAAGAAAGAAGTTAGAAAGAAGAAAGAAAGAAGAAAGAAAGAAGAGAGAAAGAAGAAAGAAAGAAGAAAGAAAGAATAAAGAAGAAAGAAAGAAGAAAGAAAGGAGAAAGAAAAAGAAAGAAGAAAGAACGAAGAAAGAAAGAAGAAAGAATGAAGAGAGAAAGAAGAAAGAAAGAAGAAAGAAAGAAAGAAGAGAGAAAGAAGAAAGAAAGAAGGAAGAAAGAAGGAAGAAAGAAAGAAGAAAGAAAGAAGAAAGAAAGAAGAAAGAAAGAAAGAATAAAGAAAGAATAAGAAAGAAGAAAAAAGAAGAAAGAAAGAAGGAAGAAAGAAGTAAGAAAGAAGAAAGAAAGAAGAAAGAAAGAAGAAAGAAAGAAGAAAGAAAGAAGTAAGAAAGAAAGAAGAAAGAAGTAAGAAAGAAGAAAGAAAGAAAAAAGAAAGAAGTTAGAAAGAAGGAAGAAAGAAGTTAGAAAGAAGTAAGAAAGAAGTAAGAAAGAAGTAAGAAAGAAGTAAGAAAGTATTAAGAAAGAAAGAAGTAAGAAAGAAGTAAGAAAGAAGTAAGAAAGAAAGAAGAAAGAAAGAAGAAAGAAAGAAGTTAGAAAGAAGAAAGAAGTAAGAAAGAAGTAAGAAAGAAAGAAGAAAGAAAGAAGAAAGAAAGAAGAAAGAAAGAAAGAAAGAACAAAGAAAGAAAGAAGAAAGAAAGAAGAAAGAAAGAGAAAGAAAGAAGAAAGAAAGACGAAAGAAAGAAGAATGAAAGAAGAAAGAAAGAAGAAAGAAAGAAGAAAGAAAGAAGAAAGAAAGAAGTAAGAAAGAAAGAAGAAAGAAGTAAGAAAGAAGAAAGAAAGAAAAAAGAAAGAAGTTAGAAAGAAGGAAGAAAGAAGTTAGAAAGAAGTAAGAAAGAAGTAAGAAAGAAGTAAGAAAGAAGTAAGAAAGTATTAAGAAAGAAAGAAGTAAGAAAGAAGTAAGAAAGAAAGAAGAAAGAAAGAAGAAAGAAAGAAGTTAGAAAGAAGTAAGAAAGAAGTAAGAAAGAAGTTAGAAAGAAGTAAGAAAGAAGTAAGAAAGAAGTTAGAAAGAAAGAAGAAAGAAGTAAGAAAGAAGAAAGAAAGAAGTTAGAAAGAAGTAATAAAGAAGTAAGAAAGAAGTAAGAAAGAAGTTAGAAAGAAGTAAGAAAGAAGTAAGAAAGAAGTAAGAAGGAAAGAAGAAAGAAAGAGAAAGAAAGAAGAAAGAAAGAAAGAAAGAAAGAACAAAGAAAGAAAGAAGAAAGAAAGAAGAAAGAAAGAAGAAAGAAAGAAGAAAGAAAGACGAAAGAAAGAAGAATGAAAGAAGAAAGAAAGAAGAAAGAAAGAAGAAAGAAAGAAGAAAGAAAGAAGAAAGAAAGAAGAAAGAAAGAGAGAAGAAAGAAAGAAGAAAGAAAGTAGAAAGAAAGAAAGAAAGAAGGAAGAAAGAAAGAAAGAAGAAAGAAAGAAGAAAGAAAGAAGTAAGAAAGAAGTAAGAAAGAAAGAAAGAGGAAAGAAAGAAGAAAGAAATAAGAAAGAAAGAAGAAAGAAAGAAGAAAGAAAGAAGAAAGAAGTAAGAAATAAGAAAGAAAGAATAAAGAAAGAAGAAAGAAAGAAGAAAGAAAGAAGAAAGAAAGAGAGAAGAAAGAATGAAGAAAGAAAGAAGAAAGAAAGAAGAAAGAGAGAAGAAAGAGAGAAGAAAGAAAGAATAAAGAAAGAAAAAAGAAGAAAGAAAGAAGAAAGAAAGAAAGAAAGAACAAAGAAAGAACGAAGAAAGAAAGAAGAAAGAAGAAAGAAAGAATAAAGAAGAAAGAAGAAAGAAAGAAGAAAGAAAGTAGAAAAAAAGAAAGAAAGAAGAAAGAAATAAAGAAAGAATAAAAAAGAAAGAAGAAAGAAAGAAGAAAGAAGAAAGAAAGAATAAAAAAGAAAGAAGAAAGAAAGAAGAAAGAAAGTAGAAAAAAAGAAAGAAAGAAGAAAGAAAGAAAGAAAGAAGAAAGAAAGAAGAAAGAAAGAAGTAAGAAAGAAGTAAGAAAGAAAGAAGAAAGAAGTAAGAAAGAAGAAAGAAAGAAAAAAGAAAGTATTAAGAAAGAAAGAAGTAAGAAAGAAGTAAGAAAGAAGTAAGAAAGAAAGAAGAAATAAAGAAGAAAGAAAGAAGTTAGAAAGAAGTAAGAAAGAAGTAAGAAAGAAGTTAGAAAGAAGTAAGAAATAAGTAAGAAAGAAGCAAGAAAGAAGTAAGAAAGAAAGAAGTAAGAAAGAAGAAAGAAAGAAGTAAGAAAGAAGAAAGAAAGAAGAAAGAAAGAAGTAAGAAAGAAGTAAGAAATAAGTAAGAAAGAAGTAAGAAAGAAAGAAGAAAGAAGTAAGAAAGAAGTAAGAAAGAAAGAAGAAAGAAAGAAGAAAGAAAGAAGAAAGAAAGAAAGAAAGAAGTAAGAAAGAAGTAAGAAAGAAGTAAGAAGGAAGTAAGAAAGAATTTAGAAAGAAGTAAGAAAGAAGTAAGAAAGAAGTAAGAAAGAAAGAAGAAAGAATTAAGAAAGAAGTATGAAAGAAGTAAGAAAGAAGTAAGAAAGAAAGAAGTAAGAAAGAAGTAAGAAAGAAGTAAGAAAGAAAGAAGAAAGAAAGAAGAAAGAAAGAAGTTAGAAAGAAGTCATAAAGAAGTAAGAAAGAAGTAAGAAAGAAGTTAGAAAGAAGTAAGAAAGAAGTAAGAAAGAAGTAAGAAAGAAGTTAGAAAGAAGTAAGAAAGAAGTAAGAAAGAAGTAAGAAAGAAGTAAGAAAGAAAGAAGAAAGAAAGAAGAAAGAAAGAAAGAAAGAAAGAACAAAGAAAGAAGTAAGAAAGAAAGAAGAAAGAAAGAAGAAAGAAAGAAGAAAGAAGTTAGAAAGAAGAAAGAAAGAAGAAAGAAAGAAGAGAGAAAGAAGAAAGAAAGAAGAAAGAAAGAATAAAGAAGAAAGAAAGAAGAAAGAAAGGAGAAAGAAAAAGAAAGAAGAAAGAACGAAGAAAGAAAGAAGAAAGAATGAAGAGAGAAAGAAGAAAGAAAGAAGAAAGAAAGAAAGAAGAGAGAAAGAAGAAAGAAAGAAGGAAGAAAGAAGGAAGAAAGAAAGAAGAAAGAAAGAAGAAAGAAAGAAGAAAGAAAGAAATAATAAAGAAAGAATAAAGAAAGAAGAAAGAAAGAAAAAAGGAAGAAGAAAGAAAGAAGTAAGAAAGAAGAAAGGATTAAGCAAGAAGGAAGAAAGAAGTAAGAAAAAAGAAGAAAGAAAGAAGGAAGAAAGAAGTAAGAAAGAAGAAAGAAAGAAGAAAGAAAGAAGAAAGAAAGAAGAAAGAAAGAAGTAAGAAAGAAAGAAGAAAGAAGTAAGAAAGAAGAAAGAAAGAAAAAAGAAAGAAGTTAGAAAGAAGGAAGAAAGAAGTTAGAAAGAAGTAAGAAAGAAGTAAGAAAGAAGTAAGAAAGAAGTAAGAAAGTATTAAGAAAGAAAGAAGTAAGAAAGAAGTAAGAAAGAAAGAAGAAAGAAAGAAGAAAGAAAGAAGTTAGAAAGAAGAAAGAAGTAAGAAAGAAGTAAGAAAGAAAGAAGAAAGAAAGAAGAAAGAAAGAAGAAAGAAAGAAAGAAAGAACAAAGAAAGAAAGAAGAAAGAAAGAAGAAAGAAAGAGAAAGAAAGAAGAAAGAAAGACGAAAAAAAGAAGAATGAAAGAAGAAAGAAAGAAGAAAGAAAGAAGAAAGAAAGAAGAAAGAAAGAAGTAAGAAAGAAAGAAGAAAGAAGTAAGAAAGAAGAAAGAAAGAAAAAAGAAAGAAGTTAGAAAGAAGGAAGAAAGAAGTTAGAAAGAAGTAAGAAAGAAGTAAGAAAGAAGTAAGAAAGAAGTAAGAAAGTATTAAGAAAGAAAGAAGTAAGAAAGAAGTAAGAAAGAAAGAAGAAAGAAAGAAGAAAGAAAGAAGTTAGAAATAAGTAAGGAAGAAGTAAGAAAGAAGTTAGAAAGAAGTAAGAAAGAAGTAAGAAAGAAGTTAGAAAGAAAGAAGAAAGAAGTAAGAAAGAAGAAAGAAAGAAGTTAGAAAGAAGTAATAAAGAAGTAAGAAAGAAGTAAGAAAGAAGTTAGAAAGAAGTAAGAAAGAAGTAAGAAAGAAGTAAGAAGGAAAGAAGAAAGAAAGAAGAAGAAAGAAGAAAGAAAGAAAGAAAGAAAGAAGAAAGAAAGAAAGAAGAAAGAAAGAAGAAAGAAAGAAGAAAGAAAGAAGAAAGAAAGACGAAAGAAAGAAGAATGAAAGAAGAAAGAAAGAAGAAAGAAAGAAGAAAGAAAGAAGAAAGAAAGAAGAAAGAAAGAAGAAAGAAAGAAAGAAGAAAGAAAGAAGAAAGAAAGTAGAAAGAAAGAAAGAAAGAAGGAAGAAAGAAAGAAAAAGAAGAAAGAAAGAAGTAAGAAAGAAGTAAGAAAGAAAGAAAGAGGAAAGAAAGAAGAAAGAAATAAGAAAGAAAGAAGAAAGAAAGAAGAAAGAAAGAAGAAAGAAGTAAGAAATAAGAAAGAAAGAATAAAGAAAGAAGAAAGAAAGAAGAAAGAAAGAAGAAAGAAAGAGAGAAGAAAGAATGAAGAAAGAAAGAAGAAAGAAAGAAGAAAGAGAGAAGAAAGAGAGAAGAAAGAAAGAATAAAGAAAGAAAAAAGAAGAAAGAAAGAAGAAAGAAAGAAAGAAAGAACAAAGAAAGAACGAAGAAAGAAAGAAGAAAGAAGAAAGAAAGAATAAAGAAGAAAGAAGAAAGAAAGAAGAAAGAAAGTAGAAAAAAAGAAAGAAAGAAGAAAGAAATAAAGAAAGAATAAAAAGAAAGAAGAAAGAAAGAAGAAAGAAGAAAGAAGAAAGAAAGAATAAAAAAGAAAGAAGAAAGAAAGAAGAAAGAAAGTAGAAAAAAAGAAAGAAAGAAGAAAGAAAGAAAGAAAGAAGAAAGAAAGAAGAAAGAAAGAAGTAAGAAAGAAGTAAGAAAGAAAGAAGAAAGAAGTAAGAAAGAAGAAAGAAAGAAAAAAGAAAGAAATTAGAAAGAAGGAAGAAAGAAGTTAGAAAGAAGTAAGAAAGAAGTAAGAAAGAAGTAAGAAAGAAATAAGAAAGTATTAAGAAAGAAAGAAGTAAGAAAGTAGTAAGAAAGAAGTAAGAAAGAAAGAAGAAATAAAGAAGAAAGAAAGAAGTTAGAAAGAAGTAAGAAAGAAGTAAGAAAGAAGTTAGAAAGAAGTAAGAAATAAGTAAGAAAGAAGTAAGAAAGAAGTAAGAAAGAAAGAAGTAAGAAAGAAGAAAGAAAGAAGTAAGAAAGAAGAAAGTAAGAAGAAAGAAAGAAAGAAAGAAGTAAGAAAGAAGTAAGAAAGAAGTAAGAAAAAAGTAATAAAGAAGTGAGAAAGAAGAAAGAAAGAAGTAAGAAAGAAGAAAGAAAGAAGAAAGAAAGAAGTAAGAAAGAAGTAAGAAAGAAGTAAGAAATAAGTAAGAAAGAAGTAAGAAAGAAAGAAGAAAGAAGTAAGAAAGAAGAAAGAAAGAAGTTAGAAAGAAGTAATAAAGAAGTAAGAAAGAAGTAAGAAAGAAGTTAGAAAGAAGTAAGAAAGAAGTAAGAAAGAAGTAAGGAGGAAAGAAGAAAGAAAGAAGAAAGAAAGAAGAAAGAAAGAAAGAAAGAACAAAGAAAGAAAGAAGAAAGAAAGAAGAAAGAAAGACGAAAGAAAGAAGAATGAAAGAAGAAAGAAAGAAGAAAGAAGAAAGAAAGAAGAAAGAAAGAAGAAAGAAAGAAGAAAGAAAGAAGAAAGAAAGAAAGAAAGAACAAAGAAAGAAAGAAGAAAGAAAGAAGAAAGAAAGAATAAAGAAATACGAAAGAAAGAAGAATGAAAGAAGAAAGAAAGAAGAAAGAAAGCAGAAAGAAAGAAGAAAGAAAGAAGAAAGAAAGAGGAAAGAAAGAGAGAAGAAAGAAAGAAGAAAGAAAGTAGAAAGAAAGAAAGAAAGAAGGAAGAAAGAAAGAAAGAAGAAAGAAAGAAGAAAGAAAGAAGTAAGAAAGAAGTAAGAAAGAAAGAAAGAGGAAAGAAAGAAGAAAGAAATAAGAAAGAAAGAAGAAAGAAAGAAGAAAGAAAGAAGAAAGAAGTAAGAAATAAGAAAGAAAGAATAAAGAAAGAAGAAAGAAAGAAGAAAGAAAGAAGAAAGAAAGAGAGAAGAAAGAATGAAGAAAGAAAGAAGAAAGAAAGAAGAAAGAAGAAAGAGAGAAGAAAGAAAGAATAAAGAAAGAAAAAAGAAGAAAGAAAGAAGAAAGAAAGAAAGAAAGAACAAAGAAAGAACGAAGAAAGAAAGAAGAAAGAAGAAAGAAAGAATAAAGAAGAAAGAAGAAAGAAAGAAGAAAGAAAGTAGAAAAAAAGAAAGAAAGAAGAAAGAAAGAAAGAAAGAAGAAAGAAGGAAGAAAGAAAGAAGTAAGAAAGAAGTAAGAAAGAAAGAAGAAAGAAGTAAGAAAGAAGAAAGAAAGAAAAAAGAAAGAAGTTAGAAAGAAGTTAGAAAGAAGTAAGAAAGAAGTAAGAAAGAAGTAAGAAAGAAGTAAGAAAGTATTAAGAAAGAAAGAAGTAAGAAAGAAGTAAGAAAGAAGTAAGAAAGAAAGAAGAAAGAAAGAAGAAAGAAAGAAGTTAGAAAGAAGTAAGAAAGAAGTAAGAAAGAAGTAAGAAAGAAGTAAGAAAGTATTAAGAAAGAAAGAAGTTAGAAAGAAGTAAGAAAGAAGTAAGAAAGAAGTTAGAAAGAAGTAAGAAAGAAGTAAGAAATAAGTTAGAAAGAAGTTAGAAAGAAGTAAGAAAGAAGTAAGAAAGAAGTAAGAAAGAAGTAATAAAGAAAGAAGAAAGAAAGAAGAAAGAAGTAAGAAAGAAGTAAGAAAGAAGTAATAAAGAAAGAAGAAAGAAAGAAGAAAGAAAGAAGAAAGAAAGAAAGAATTAATAAAGAAGTAAGAGAGAAGTAAGAAAGAAGTAAGAAAGAAGTAAGAAAGAAGTATAAAGAAGTAAGAAAGAAAGAAGAAAGAAAGAAGAAAGAAGAAAGAAAGAAAGAAAGTAAGAAATAAGAAAGAAGTAAGAAAGAAGTAAGAAAGAAAGAAGAAAGAAAGAAGAAAGAAAGAAGAAAGAAAGAAAGAAAGAAGTAAGAAAGAAGTAAGAGAGAAGTAAGAAAGAAGTAAGAAAGAAAGAAGAAAGAAAGAAGAAAGAAAAAAGAAAGAAGAAAGAAAGAAAGAAAGAACAAAGAAAGAACGAAGAAAGAAGAAAGAAGAAAGAAAGAATAAAGAAGAAAGAAGAAAGAAAGTAGAAAAAAGAAAAAGAAGAAAGAAAGAAAGAAAGAAAGAAAGAAAGTAAGAAAGAAAGAAAGAAAGAAAGAAGAAAGAAAGAAGAAAGAAAGAGAGAAGAAAGAAAGAAGAAAGAAAGAAGAAAGAGAGAAGAAAGAGAGAAGAAAGAAAGAAGAAAGAAAGAAGATATTAGAAAGAAAGAAGAAAGAAAGAGAAAGAAAGAAGAAAGAAAAAAGAAATAAAGAAGAAAGAAAGAAGAAAGAAAGAAGAAAGAAGAAAGAAAGAATAAACAAGAAAGAAGAAAGAAAGCAGAAAGAAAGTAGAAAAAAGAAAGAAAGAAGAAAGAAAGAAAGAAGAAAGAAAGAAGAAAGAAAGAGAGAAGAAAGAAAGAATTAAGAAAGAAGTAAGAGAGAAGTAAGAAAGAAGTAAGAAAGAAGTAAGAAAGAAGTAAGAAAGAAGTAAGAAGAAGAAAGAAAGAAGAAAGAAGAAAAAAAGAAAGAAAGAAAGAAAGAAAGAAAGAAATAAAGAAAGAAAGAAAGAAAGAAAGAAAGAAAGTAGTAAGAAAGAAGTAAGAAAGAAGTAAGAAATAAGAAAGAAAGAAGAAAGAAAGAAGAAAGAAAGAAAGAAGTAAGAAAGAAGTAAGAAAGAAGTAAGAAAGAAGTAAGAAAGAAAGAAGAAGAGAAGAAAGAAAGAAGAAAGAAAGAAGAAAGAAGAAAGAAAGAAGAAAGAAAGAAAGAAAGAACAAAGAAAGAACGAAGAAAGAAAGAAGAAAGAAGAAAGAAAGAATAAAGAAGAAAGAAGAAAGAAAGAAGAAAGAAAGTAGAAAACAGAAAGAAAGAAGAAAGAAAGAAAGAAAGAAGAAAGAAAGAGAGAATAAAGAAAGAAGAAAGAAAGAAGAAAGAGAGAAGAAAGAAAGAAAGAAGAAAGAAAAAAGAAATAAAGAAGAAAGAAAGAAGAAAGAAAGAAGAAAGAAAGGAAGAAGAAAGAAAGAATAAAGAAAGAAGAAAGAAAGAAGAAAGAAAGAAGACAGAAAGAAGAAAGAAAGAAGAAAGAAAGAAAGAAAGAAGTAAGAAAGAAGTAAGAAAGAAGTAAGAAAGAAGTAAGAAAGAAGTAAGAAGGATGTAAGAAAGAATTTAGAAAAAAGTAAGAAAGAAGTAAGAAAGAAGTAAGAAAGAAAGAAGAAAGAATTAAGAAAGAAGTATGAAAGAAGTAAGAAAGAAGTAAGAAAGAAAGAAGTAAGAAAGAAGTAAGAAAGAAGTAAGAAAGAAAGAAGAAAGAAAGAAGAAAGAAGTTAGAAAGAAGTAAGAAAGAAGTAAGAAAGAAGTAAGAAATAAGTAAGAAAGAAGTTAGAAAGAAGTAATAAAGAAGTAAGAAAGAAGTAAGAAATAAGTTAGAAAGAAGTAAGAAAGAAGTAAGAAAGAAGTAAGAAAGAAGTAAGAAAGAAGTTAGAAAGAAGTAAGAAAGAAGTAAGAAAGAAGTAAGAAAGAAGTTAGAAAGAAGTAAGAAAGAAGTAAGAAAGAAGTAAGAAAGAAAGAAGAAAGAAAGAAAGAAGAAAGAAAGAAAGAAAGAAAGAAAGAAAGAAAGAAAGAAGAAAGAAAGAAGAAAGAAAGAAGAAAGAAAGAAGAAAAAAGAAGAAAGAAAGAAGAAAGAAAGACGAAAGAAAGAAGAGAGAAAGAAGAAAGAAAGAAGAAAGAAAGAATAAAGAAGAAAGAAAGAAGAAAGAAAGGAGAAAGAAAAAGAAAGAACAAAGAAAGAAAGAAAGAAGAAAGAATGAAGAGAGAAAGAAGAAAGAAAGAAGGAAGAAAGAAAGAAGAGAGAAAGAAGAAAGAAAGAAGGAAGAAAGAAGGAAGAAAGAAAGAAGAAAGAAAGAAGGAAGAAAGAAGAAAGAAAGAAAGAATAAAGAAAGAATAAAGAAAGAAGAAAGAAAGAAAAAAGGAAGAAGAAAGAAAGAAGTAAGAAAGAAGAAAGGATTAAGCAAGAAAGAAGAAAGAAGTAAGAAAGAAAGAAGAAAGAAAGAAGGAAGAAAGAAGTAAGAAAGAAGAAAGAAAGAAGAAAGAAAGAAGAAAGAAAGAAGTTAGAAAGAAGAAAGAAAGAAGTTAGAAAGAAGAAAGAAGAAAGAAAGGAGAAAGAAAAAGAAAGAAGAAAGAAAGAAGAAAGAATGAAGAGAGAATGAAGAGAGAAAGAAGAAAGAAAGAAGTAAGAAAGTAGGAAGAAAGGAAGAAGTCAGAAAGAAGAAAGAAAGAAGAAAGAAAGAAGAAAGAAGAAAGAAGAAAGAAGAAAGAAGAAAGAAAGGAGAAATAAAAAGAAAGAAGAAAGAAAGAACAAAGAATGAAGAGAGAATGAAGAGAGAAAGAAGAAAGAAGAAAGAAAGAAGAAAGAAAGAAGGAAGAAAGAAAGAAAGAAGTAAGAAAGAACAAAGGAGTAAGCAAGAAAGAAGAAAGAAGTAAGAAAGAAAGAAGAAAGAAAGAAAGAAGGAAGAAAGAAGTAAGAAAGAAGAAAGAAAGAAGAAAGAAAGAAGAAAGAAAGAAAGAAGAAAGAAAGAAGAAAGAAAGAAGAAAGAAAGAAGAAAGAAAGAAAAAAGAAAGAAGAAAGAAAGAAGTAAGAAAGAAAGAAAGAAGTAAGCAAGAAAGAAGAAAGAAGTAAGAAAGAAAGAAGAAAGAAAGAAGGAAGAAAGAAGTAAGAAAGAAGAAAGAAAGAAAGAAGAAAGAAAGAAGAAAGAAAGAAGTAAGAAAGAAGTTAGAAAGAAGAAAGAAAGAAAGAAGAAAGAAAGAAAGAAGAAAGAAATAAGAAAGAAAGAAGAAAGAAAGAAGAAAGAAAAAGAAAGAAGAAAGAAGAAAGAAAGAAGAAAGAAAGAAGATAGAAAGAAGTAAAAAGGAGTTAGAAAGAAGAAAGGAGTAAGCAAGAAAGAAGAAAGAAGTAAGAAAGAAAGAAGAAAGAAAGAAGGAAGAAAGAAGTAAGAAAGAAAGAAGAAAGGATGAAGAAAGAAAGAAGAAAGAAAGAAGAAAGAAATTAGAAAGAAGAAAGAAAGAAAGAAAAAGAAAGAAAAAGAAAGAAGAAAGAAAGAAGAAAGAAGAAATAAAGAAGAAAAAGAAGAAAAAGAAAGAAGAAAGAAAGAAGAAAGAAGAAAGAAAGAAAGAAGAAAGAAAGAAGAAAGAAAGAAGAAAGAACGAAGAAATAAAGAAGAAAGAAGAAAGAAGTAAGAAAGAAAGAAGAAAGGATGAAGAAAGATAGAAGAAAGAAAGAAGAAAGAAAAAAGAAAGAAGAAAGAAAGAAAGAAAAAGAAAGAAAAAGAAAGAAGAAAGAAAGAAGAAAGAAGAAATAAAGAAGAAAAGGAAGAAAAAGAAAGAAGAAAGAAAGAAGAAAGAACGAAGAAAGAAAGAAGAAAGAAGAAAGAAAGAAGAAAGAAGAAGAAAGAAAAAGAAAGAAGAAAGAAAGAAGAAAGAAGAAAGAAAGAAGAAAGAAAGAAGAAGGAAAAAGAAAGAAGAAAGAAAGGAGAAAGAAAGAAGGAAGAAGGAAAAAGAAAGAAGAAAGAAAGGAGAAAGTAAGAAGGAAGAAAGAAAGAAGAAAGAAAGAAGAAAGAATGAAGAAAGAGAGAAGAAATAAAGAGGAAAGAATGAAGAAAGAATGAAGAAAGAGGGAAGAAAGAAATAGGAAAAAATGAAGAAAGAAAGACAGAAGAAAGAAAGCAGAAAGAAAGCAGAAAGAAAGAAGGAAGAAAGAAAGAAGAAAGAAAGAAGAAAGAAAGAAGAAAGAAAGAAGAAAGAAACAAAGAAGAAAGAAGAAAGAAAGAAGAAAGAAGAAGAAAGAAGAAGAAAGAAGAAAGAAAGAAGAAAGAAAGAAGTAAGAAGAAGAAAGAAAAAGAAAGAAGAAAGAAAGAAGAAAGAAAGAAGAAAGAAAAAAAAGAAAGAGGAAAGAAAGAAGGAAGAAAGAAGGAAGGAAGAAGGAAGAAAGAAGTAAGAAAGAAGTAAGAAAGAAGAAAGAAAGAAGAAAGAAAGAAAAAAGAAAGAAGGAAAAAAAAAAAAAAGAAAGAGGAAAGAAAGAAGGAAGAAAGAAGGAAGAAAGAAGTAAGAAAGAAGTAAGAAAGAAAGAAGAAAGAAAGAATAAAGAAGAAAGAAAGAAAGAAAGAAGTAAGAAAGAAGTAAGAAAGAAGTAAGAAATAAGAAAGAAAGAAGAGAGAAAGAAGAAAGAAATAAAGAAAGAAGTAAGAAAGAAGTAAGAAAGAAGTAAGAAAGAAGTAAGAAAGAAAGAAGAAAGAAAGAAGAAAGAAAGAAGAAAGAAAGAAGAAAGAAAGAGAGAAGAAAGAATGAAGAAAGAAAGAAGAAAGAAAGAAGAAAGAGAGAAGAAAGAGAGAAGAAAGAAAGAAGAAAGAAGTAAGAAAGAAGTAAGAAAGAAAGAAGAAAGAAAGAAGAAAGAAGTAAGAAAGAAAGAAGAAAGAAGAAAGAAAGAACAAAGAAAGAAAGAATAAAGAAAGAAGAAAGAAAGAAGAAAGAAGAAGAAAGAAAGAAGAAAGAAAGAGAGAAGAAAGAAAGAAGAAAGAAAGTAGAAAGAAAGAAAGAAAGAAGAAAAAAAGAAAGAAGAAAAAAAGAAGAAAGTAAGAAGAAAGAAAGAAGTAAGAAAGAAGTAAGAAAGAAAGAAAGAAGAAAGAAAGAAGAAAGAAATAAGAAAGAAAGAAGAAAGACAGAAGAAAGAAAGAAGAAAGAAAGAAAGAAGTAAGAAGAAGTAAGAAAGAAGTAAGAAAAAAGTTAGAAAGTAGTAAGAAAGAAGTAAGAAAGAAGTAAGAAAGAAAGAAGAAAGAAAGAAGAAAGAAAGAAGAAAGAAAGCAGAAAGAAGTAAGAAAGAAGTAAGAAATAAGAAAGAAAGAATAAAGAAAGAAGAAAGAAAGAAGAAAGAAAGAAGAAAGAAAGAGAGAAGAAAGGATGAAGAAAGAAGAAAGAAAGAAGAAAGAGAGAAGAAAGAGAGAAGAAAGAAAGAAGAAAGAAAGAAGAAAGAAGAAAGAAAGAAGAAAGAAAGAAAGAAAGAACAAAAAAAGAAAGAAGAAAGAAAGAAGAAAGAAGAAAGAAAGAATAAAGAAGAAAGAAGAAAGAAAGAAGAAAGAAAGTAGAAAAAAGAAAGAAAGAAGAAAGAAAGAAAGAAAGTAGAAAGAAAGAAGAAAGAAAGAAGTAAGAAAGAAGTAACAAAGAAGTAAGAAAGAAGTAAGAAAGAAAGAAGAAAGAAGTAAGAAAGAAGAAAGAAAGAAGAAAGTAAGAAGTTAGAAAGAAGGAAGAAAGAAGTTAGAAAGAAGTAAGAAAGAAGTAAGAAAGAAGTAAGAAAGAAGTAAGAAAGAAGTAAGAAAGTATTAAGAAAGAAAGAAGTAAGAAAGAAGTAATAAAGAAGTAAGAAAGAAAGAAGAAAGAAAGAAGAAAGAAAGAAGTTAGAAAGAAGTAAGAAAGAAGTAAGAAAGAAGTAAGAAAGAAGTTAGAAAGAAGTAAGAAATAAGTAAGAAAGAAGTAAGAAAGAAAGAAGAAAGAAGTAAGAAAGAAGAAAGAAATAAGTTAGAAAGAAGTAATAAAGAAGTAAGAAAGAAGTAAGAAAGAAGTTAGAAGGAAGAAAGAAAGAAGAAAGAAAGACGAAAGAAAGAAGAAAGAAAGAAAGAATAAAGAAAGAATAAGAAAGAAGAAAGAAAGAAAAAAGGAAGAAGAAAGAAAGAAGAAAGAAAGAAGAAAGAAAGAAGAAAGAAAGAGAGAAGAAAGAAAGAAGAAAGAAAGTAGAAAGAAAGAAAGAAAGAAGAAAGAAAGAAAGAAAGAAGAAAGAAAGAAGAAAGAAAGAAGTAAGAAAGAAGTAAGAAAGAAAGAAAGAAGAAAGAAAGAAGAAAGAAATAAGAAAGAAAGAAGAAAGAAAGAAGAAAGAAAGAAGAAAGAAGTAAGAAATAAGAAAGAAAGAATAAGAAAGAAGAAAGAAAGAAGAAAGAAAGAAGAAAGAAAGAGAGAAGAAAGAATGAAGAAAGAAAGAAGAAAGAAAGAAGAAAGAGAGAAGAAAGAGAGATGAAAGAAAGAATAAAGAAAGAAGAAAGAAGAAAGAAGAAAGAAAGAAAGAAAGAACAAATAAAGAACGAAGAAAGAAAGAAGAAAGAAGAAAGAAAGAATAAAAAAGAAAGAAGAAAGAAAGAAGAAAGAAAGTAGAAAAAAGAAAGAAAGAAGAAAGAAAGAAAGAAAGAAGAAAGAAAGAAGAAAGAAAGAAGTAAGAAAGAAGTAAGAAAGAAAGAAGAAAGAAGTAAGAAAGAAGAAAGAAAGAAAAAAAGAAAGAAGTTAGAAAGAAGGAAGAAAGAAGTTAGAAAGAAGTAAGAAAGAAGTAAGAAAGAAGTAAGAAAGAAGTAAGAAAGTATTAAGAAAGAAAGAATTAAGAAAGAAGTAAGAAAGAAGTAAGAAAGAAAGAAGAAATAAAGAAGAAAGAAAGAAGTTAGAAAGAAGTAAGAAAGAAGTAAGAAAGAAGTTAGAAAGAAGTAAGAAATAAGTAAGAAAGAAGTAAGAAAGAAGTAAGAAAGAAAGAAGTAAGAAAGAAGAAAGAAAGAAGTAAGAAAGAAGAAAGAAAGAAGAAAGAAAGAAGCAAGAAAGAAGAAAAATAAGTAAGAAAGAGGTAAGAAAGAAAGAAGAAAGAAGTAAGAAAGAAGAAAGAAAGAAGTTAGAAAGAAGTAATAAAGAAGTAAGAAAGAAGTAGAAAGAAGTTAGAAAGAAAAAAGAAAGAAGTAGAATGAAGTAAGAAAGAAGTAAGAAAGAAGAAGAAAGAAGAAGAAAGAAGTAGAGAAAGAAGTAAGAAAGAAGTAATAAAGAAAGAAGAAAGAAGAAGAAAGAGTAAGAAGGAAGTAAGAAAGAAGTAAGAAAGAAAGAAGAAAGAAGAAGAAAGAAAGAAGAAAGAAAGAAAGAAAGAACAAAGAAAGGAAGAAGAAAGAAAGAAGAAAGAAGAGAAAGAAAAGAAAGAAAGACGAAAGAAAGAAGAATGAAAGAAGAAAGAAAGAAGAAGGAAAGAAGAAAGAAGAAGAAAGAAAGAGAGAAGAAAGAAGAGAAAGAAAGAGAAAGAAAGAAAGAAAGAAGAAAGGAAGAGAAAGAAAGAAGAAAGAAAGAAGAAAGAAAGAAGAAAGAAAGAAAGAAGAAAGAAAGAAGAAAGAAGAAAGAAGGAAGAAGAAAGAAAGAATAAAGAAAGAAGAAAGAAAGAAAAGAAAGAAAGAATTAAGAAAGAAGTAAGAGAGAAGTAAGAAAGAAGTAAGAAGAAGTAAGAAAGAAATAAGAAAGAAAGAAGAAAGAAAGAAGAAAGAAGAAAGAAAGAAAGAAAGAAAGAAAGAAAGTAAGAAATAAGAAAGAAGTAAGAAAGAAGTAAGAAATAAGAAAGAAAGAAGAAAGAAAGAAGAAAGAAAGAAGAAAGAAAGAAAGAAAGAAGTAAGAAAGAAGTAAGAAAGAAGTAAGAAAGAAGTAAGAAAGAAGTAAGAAAGAAAGAAGAAAGAAAGAAGAAAGAAAGAAGAAAGAAAGAAAGAAAGAAGTAAGAAAGAAGTAAGAAAGAAGTAAGAAGGAAGTAAGAAAGAATTTAGAAAGAAGTAAGAAAGAAGTAAGAAAGAAGTAAGAAAGAAAGAAGAAAGAATTAAGAAAGAAGTATGAAGAAGTAAGAAAGAAGTAAGAAAGAAAGAAGTAAGAAAGAAGTAAGAAAGAAGTAAGAAAGAAAGAAGAAAGAAAGAAGAAAGAAAGATTTAGAAAGAAGTAAGAAAGAAGTAAGAAAGAAGTTAGAAAGAAGTAAGAATAAGTAAGAAAGATCAAGAAAGAAGTAAGAAAGAAAGAAGTAAGAAAGAAGAAAGAAAGAGTAAGAAAGAAGAAAGAAGAAGAAAGAAGTAAGAAAGAAGTAAGAAAGTAAGAAGTAAGAAGAAGAAGAAAGAAGAAGAAAGAAGTAAGAAAGAAGAAGAAGAAAGAAGAAAGAAAGAAGAAAGAAAGAAAGAAAGAAGTAAGAAAGAAGTAAGAAAGAAGTAAGAAGGAAGTATGAAAGAATTAGAAGAAGTAAGAAAGAAGTAAGAAAGAAGTAAGAAAGAAAGAAGAAAGATTAAGAAAGAAGTATGAAAGAAGTAGAAAGAAGTAAGAAAGAAAGAAGTAAGAAAGAAGTAAGAAAGAAGTAAGAAAGAAAGAAGAAAGAAAGAAGAAAGAAAGAAGTTAAGAAGTAAGAAGTAGAAAGAAGTAAGAAAGAAGTTAGAAAGAAGTAAGAAAGAAGTAAGAAGAAGTAAGAAAGAAGTAAGGAAAGAAGTTAGAAAGAAGTAAGAAAGAAGTAAGAAAGAAGTAAGAAAGAAGTTAGAAAGAAGTAAGAAAGAAGTAAGAAAGAAGTAAGAAAGAAGTAGAAAGAAAGAAGAAAGAAAGAAGAAAGAAAGAGAGAAAGAAGAATAAAGAAAGAATGAAGAAAGAAAGAAGAAAGAAAGAAGAAAGAAAGAAAGAAGTTAGAAAGAAGAAGAAAGAAGAAAGAAAGAAGAGAGAAAGAAGAAAGAAAGAAGAAAGAAAGAATAAAGAAGAAAGAAAGAAGAAAGAAAGGAGAAAGAAAAAGAAAGAAGAAAGAACGAAGAAAGAAAGAAGAAAGAATGAAGAGAGAAAGAAGAAAGAAAGAAGAAAGAAAGAAAGAAGAGAGAAAGAAGAAAGAAAGAAGGAAGAAAGAAGGAAGAAAGAAAGAAGAAAGAAAGAAGAAAGAAAGAAGAAAGAAAGAAAGAATAAAGAAGAATAAAGAAAGAAGAAAGAAAGAAAAAAGGAAGAAGAAAGAAAGAAGTAAGAAAGAAGAAAGGATTAAGCAAGAAGGAAGAAAGAAGTAAGAAAAAAGAAGAAAGAAAGAAGGAAGAAAGTAGTAAGAAAGAAGAAAGAAAGAAGAAAGAAGAAGAAAGAAGAAGAAAGAAAGAAGTAAGAAAGAAAGAAGAAAGAAGTAAGAAAGAAGAAAGAAAGAAAAAAGAAAGAAGTTAGAAAGAAGGAGAAAGAAGTTAGAAAGAAGTAAGAAAGAAGTAGAAAGAAGTAAGAAAGAAGTAAGAAAGTATTAAGAAAGAAAGAAGTAAGAAAGAAGTAAGAAAGAAAGAAGAAAGAAAGAAGAAAGAAAGAAGTTAGAAAGAAGAAAGAAGAAAGAAAGAAGTAAGAAAGAAAGAAGAAAGAAAGAAGAAGAAAGAAGAAGAAAGAAAGAAAGAACAAAGAAAGAAAGAAGAAAGAAAGAAGAAGAGAAAGAAAGAAGAAAGAAGAAAGAGAAAGACGAAAGAAAGAAGAATGAAAGAAGAAAGAAAGAAGAAAGAAAGAAGAAAGAAAGAAGAAGAAAGAAGTAAGAAAGAAAGAAGAAAGAAGTAAGAAAGAAGAAAGAAAGAAAAAAGAAAGTTAGAAAGAAGGAGAAAGAAGTTAGAAAGAAGTAAGAAGAAGTAAGAAAGAAGTAAGAAAGAAGTAAGAAAGTATTAAGAAGAAGAAGTAAGAAGAAGTAAGAAAGAAAGAAGAAAGAAAGAAGAAAGAAAGAAGTTAGAAATAAGTAAGGAAGAAGTAAGAAAGAAGTTAGAAAGAAGTAAGAAAGAAGTAAGAAAGAAGTTAGAAAGAAAGAAGAAAGAAGTAAGAAAGAAGAAAGAAAGAAGTTAGAAAGAAGTAATAAAGAAGTAAGAAAGAAGTAAGAAAGAAGTTAGAAAGAAGTAAGAAAGAAGTAAGAAAGAAGTAAGAAGGAAAGAAGAAAGAAAGAAGAAAGAAAGAAGAAAGAAAGAAAGAAAGAAAGAAGAAAGAAAGAAAGAAGAAAGAAAGAAGAAAGAAAGAAAAGAAAGAAGAAAGAAAGACGAAAGAAAGAAGAATGAAAGAAGAAAGAAAGAAGAAAGAAAGAAGAAAGAAAGAGGAAAGAAAGAAGAAAGAAAGAAGAAAGAAAGAAAGAAGAAAGAAAGAAGAAAGAAAGTAGAAAGAAAGAAAGAAGGAAGAAAGAAAGAAAGAAGAAAGAAAGAAGTAAGAAAGAAGTAAGAAAGAAAGAAAGAGGAAAGAAAGAAGAAAGAAATAAGAAAGAAGAAGAAAGAAAGAAGAAAGAAAGAAGAAAGAAGTAAGAAATAAGAAAGAAAGAATAAAGAAAGAAGAAAGAAAGAAGAAAGAAAGAAGAAAGAAGAGAGAAGAAAGAATGAAGAAAGAAAGAAGAAAGAAAGAAGAAAGAGAGAAGAAAGAGAGAAGAAAGAAAGAATAAAGAAAGAAAAAAGAAGAAAGAAAGAAGAAAGAAAGAAAGAAAGAACAAAGAAAGAACGAAGAAAGAAAGAAGAAAGAAGAAAGAAAGAATAAAGAAGAAAGAAGAAAGAAAGAAGAAAGAAAGTAGAAAAAAAGAAAGAAAGAAGAAAGAAATAAAGAAAGAATAAAAAAGAAAGAAGAAAGAAAGAAGAAAGAAGAAAGAAGAAAGAAAGAATAAAAAAGAAAGAAGAAAGAAAGAAGAAAGAAAGTAGAAAAAAAGAAAGAAAGAAGAAAGAAAGAAAGAAAGAAGAAAGAAAGAAGAAAAGAAAGAAGTAAGAAAGAAGTAAGAAAGAAAGAAGAAAGAAGTAAGAAAGAAGAAAGAAAGAAAAAAGAAAGAAATTAGAAAGAAGAAGAAAGAAGTTAGAAAGAAGTAAGAAAGAAGTAAGAAAGAAGTAAGAAAGAATAAGAAAGTATTAAGAAAGAAAGAAGTAAGAAAGAAGTAAGAAAGAAGTAAGAAAGAAAGAAGAAATAAAGAAGAAAGAAAGAAGTTAGAAAGAAGTAAGAAGAAGTAGAAAGAAGTTAGAAAGAAGTAAGAATAAGTAAGAAAGAAGTAAGAAAGAAGTAAGAAAGAAAGAAGTAAGAAAGAAGAAAGAAAGAAGTAAGAAAGAAGAAAGTAAGAAGAAAGAAAGAAAGAAAGAAGTAAGAAAGAAGTAAGAAAGAAGTAAGAAAAAGTAATAAAGAAGTGAGAAAGAAGAAAGAAAGAAGTAAGAAAGAAGAAAGAAAGAAGAAAGAAAGAAGTAAGAAAGAAGTAAGAAAGAAGTAAGAAATAAGTAAGAAAGAAGTAGAAAAGAGAAAGAAGTAAGAAGAAGAAAGAAAGAAGTTAGAAAGAAGTATAAGAAGTAAGAAGAAGTAAGAAAGAAGTTAGAAAGAAGTAAGAAAGAAGTAAGAAAGAAGTAAGGAGGAAAGAAGAGAGAAAGAAGAAAGAAAGAAGAAAGAAAGAAAGAAAGAACAAAGAAAGAAGAAGAAAGAAAGAAGAAAGAAGAAGAAAGAAAGAAGAAAGAAAGACGAAAGAAAGAAGAATGAAAGAAGAAAGAAAGAAGAAAGAAGAAAGAAAGAAGAAAGAAGAAAGAAAGAAGAAAGAAAGAAGAAAGAAAGAAAGAAAGAACAAGAAAGAAAGAAGAAGAAAGAAGAAAGAAAGAATAAAGAAATACGAAAGAAAGAAGAATGAAAGAAGAAAGAAAGAAGAAAGAAAGCAGAAGAAAGAAGAAGAAAGAAGAAGAAAGAGGAAAGAAAGAGAGAAGAAAGAAAGAAGAAAGAAAGTAGAAAGAAAGAAGAAAGAAGGAAGAAAGAAAGAAAGAAGAAAGAAGAAGAAAGAAAGAAGTAAGAAAGAAGTAAGAAAGAAAGAAAGAGGAAAGAAAGAAGAAAGAAATAAGAAAGAAAGAAGAAAGAAAGAAGAAAGAAAGAAGAAAGAAGTAAGAAATAAGAAAGAAAGAATAAAGAAAGAAGAAAGAAAGAAGAAAGAAAGAAGAAAGAAAGAGAGAAGAAAGAATGAAGAAAGAAAGAAGAAAGAAAGAAGAAAGAGAGAAGAAAGAGAGAAGAAAGAAAGAATAAAGAAAGAAAAAAGAAGAAAGAAAGAAGAAAGAAAGAAAGAAAGAACAAAGAAAGAACGAAGAAAGAAAGAAGAAAGAAGAAAGAAAGAATAAAGAAGAAAGAAGAAAGAAAGAAGAAAGAAAGTAGAAAAAAAGAAAGAAAGAAGAAAGAAGAAAGAAAGAAGAAAGAAGGAAGAAAGAAAGAAGTAAGAAAGAAGTAAGAAAGAAAGAAGAAAGAAGTAAGAAAGAAGAAAGAAAGAAAAAAGAAAGAAGTTAGAAAGAAGTTAGAAAGAAGTAAGAAAGAAGTAAGAAAGAAGTAAGAAAGAAGTAAGAAAGTATTAAGAAAGAAAGAAGTAAGAAGAAGTAAGAAAGAAGTAAGAAAGAAAGAAGAAAGAAAGAAGAAAGAAAGAAGTTAGAAAGAAGTAAGAAAGAAGTAAGAAAGAAGTAAGAAAGAAGTAAGAAAGTATTAAGAAAGAAAGAAGTTAGAAAGAAGTAAGAAAGAAGTAGAAAGAAGTTAGAAAGAAGTAAGAAAGAAGTAAGAAATAAGTTAGAAAGAAGTTAGAAAGAAGTAAGAAAGAAGTAAGAAAGAAGTAAGAAAGAAGTAATAAGAAAGAAGAAAGAAGAAGAAAGAAGTAAGAAAGAAGTAAGAAAGAAGTAATAAAGAAAGAAGAAAGAAAGAAGAAAGAAAGAAGAAAGAAAGAAGAAAGAAAGAAAGAAAGAAAGAAAGAACAAAGAAAGAAAGAAGAAAGAAAGAAGAAAGAAAGAGAAAGAAAGAAGAAAGAAAGACGAAAGAAAGAAGAATGAAAGAAGAAAGAAAGAAGAAAGAAAGAAGAAAGAAAGAAGAAAGAAAGAAGAAAGAAAGAAAGAAAGAAGTAAGAAAGAAGTAAGAAAGAATAAGAAAGAAGTAAGAAAGAAAGAAGAAAGAAAGAAGAAAGAAGAAGAAAGAAAGAAGAAAGAAAGAAAGAATTAATAAAGAAGTAAGAGAGAAGTAAGAAAGAAGTAGAAAGAAGTAAGAAAGAAGTATAAAGAAGTAAGAAAGAAAGAAGAAAGAAAGAAGAAAGAAGAAAGAAAGAAAGAAGTAAGAAATAAGAAAGAAGTAAGAAAGAAGTAAGAAAGAAAGAAGAAAGAAAGAAGAAAGAAAGAGAAGAAAGAAGAAAGAAGAAGTAATAAAGAAGTAAGAGAGAAGTAAGAAAGAAGTAAGAAAGAAAGAAGAAAGAAAGAAGAAAGAAAAAAGAAAGAAGAAAGAAAGAAAGAAAGAACAAAGAAAGAACGAAGAAAGAAGAAAGAAGAAAGAAAGAATAAAGAAGAAAGAAGAAAGAAAGTAGAAAAAAGAAAAAGAAGAAAGAAAGAAAGAAAGAAAGAAAGAAAGTAAGAAAGAAAGAAAGAAAGAAAGAAGAAAGAAAGAGAAGAAAGAGAGAAGAAAGAAAGAAGAAAGAAAGAAGAAAGAGAGAGAAAGAGAGAAGAAAGAAAGAAGAAAGAAAGAAGATATTAGAAAGAAAGAAGAAAGAAAGAGAAAGAAAGAAAGAAGAAAGAAAAAGAAATAAAGAAGAAAGAAAGAAGAAAGAAAGAAGAAAGAAGAAAGAAAGAATAAACAAGAAAGAAGAAAGAAAGCAGAAAGAAAGTAGAAAAAAGAAAGAAAGAAGAAAGAAAGAAAGAAGAAAGAAGAAGAAAGAAAGAGAGAAGAAAGAAAGAATTAAGAAAGAAGTAAGAGAGAAGTAAGAAAGAAGTAAGAAAGAAGTAAGAAAGAAGTAAGAAAGAAGTAAGAAGAAAGAAAGAAGAAAGAAGAAAAAAAGAAAGAAAGAAAGAAAGAAAGAAAGAAATAAAGAAAGAAAGAAAGAAAGAAAGAAGAAAGTAGTAAGAAAGAAGTAAGAAAGAAGTAAGAAATAAGAAAGAAAGAAGAAAGAAAGAAGAAAGAAAGAAAGAAGTAAGAAAGAAGTAAGAAAGAAGTAAGAAAGAAGTAAGAAAGAAAGAAGAAGAGAAGAAAGAAAGAAGAAAGAAAGAAGAAAGAAGAAAGAAAGAAGAAAGAAAGAAAGAAAGAACAAAGAAAGAACGAAGAAAGAAAGAAGAAAGAAGAAAGAAAGAATAAAGAAGAAAGAAGAAAGAAAGAAGAAAGAAAGTAGAAAAACAGAAAGAAAGAAGAAAGAAAGAAAGAAAGAAGAAAGAAAGAGAGAATAAAGAAAGAAGAAAGAAAGAAGAAAGAGAGAAGAAAGAAAGAAAGAAGAAAGAAAAAAGAAATAAAGAAGAAAGAAAGAAGAAAGAAAGAAGAAAGAAAGGAAGAAAGAAGAAAGAATAAAGAAAGAAGAAAGAAAGAAAGAAAGAAGACAGAAAGAAGAAAGAAAGAAGAAAGAAAGAAAGAAGTAAGAAAGAAGTAAGAAAGAAGTAAGAAAGAAGTAAGAAAGAAGTAAGAAGGATGTAAGAAAGAATTTAGAAAAAAGTAAGAAAGAAGTAAGAAAGAAGTAGAAAGAAAGAAGAAAGAATTAGAAGAATGAAAGAAGTATGAAAGAAGTAAGAAGAAGAAGTAAGAAAGAAGTAGAAAGAAGTAAGAAAGAAAGAAGAAAGAAAGAAGAAAGAAGTTAGAAAGAAGTAAGAAAGAAGTAAGAAAGAAGTAAGAAATAAGTAAGAAAGAAGTTAGAAAGAAGTAATAAAGAAGTAAGAAAGAAGTAAGAAATAAGTTAGAAAGAAGTAAGAAAGAAGTAAGAAAGAAGTAAGAAAGAAGTAAGAAAGAAGTTAGAAAGAAGTAAGAAGAAGTAAGAAAGAAGTAAGAAAGAAGTTAGAAAGAAGTAAGAAAGAAGTAAGAAAGAAGTAAGAAAGAAGAAGAAAGAAAGAAGAAAGAAGAAAGAAAGAAAGAAAGAAGAACAAAGAAAGAATGAAGAAAGAAAGAAGAAAGAAAGAAGAAAGAAAGAAGAAAGAAGAAAGAAAGAAGAAAGAAAGACGAAAGAAAGAAGAGAGAAAGAAGAAAGAAAGAAGAAAGAAAGAATAAGAAGAAAGAAAGAAGAAGAAAGGAGAAGAAAAAGAAAGAACAAAGAAAGAAAGAAAGAAGAAAGAATGAAGAGAGAAAGAAGAAAGAAAGAAGGAAGAAAGAAAGAAGAGAGAAAGAAGAAAGAAAGAAGGAAGAAAGAAGGAAGAAAGAAAGAAGAAAGAAAGAAGGAAGAAAGAAGAAAGAAAGAATAAAGAAAGAATAAGAAAGAAGAAAGAAGAAAAAAGGAAGAAGAAAGAAAGAAGTAAGAAAGAAGAAAGGATTAAGCAAGAAGAAGAAAGAAGTAAGAAAGAAAGAAGAAAGAAAGAAGGAAGAAAGAAGTAAGAAAGAAAGAAAGAAAGAAGAAATAAAGAAGAAAGAAAGAAGTTAGAAAGAAGAAAGAAAGAAGTAGAAAGAAGAAGAAGAAAGAAAGGAGAAAGAAAAAGAAAGAAGAAAGAAAGAAGAAAGAATGAAGAGAGAATGAAGAGAGAAAGAAGAAAGAAAGAAGAAAGAAAGTAGGAAGAAAGGAAGAAGTCAGAAAGAAGAAAGAAAGAAGAAAGAAAGAAGAAAGAAGAAAGAAGAAAGAAGAAAGAAGAAAGAAGAAAGAAAGGAGAAATAAAAGAAAGAAGAAAGAAAGAACAAAGAATGAAGAGAGAATGAAGAGAGAAAGAAGAAAGAAGAAAGAAAGAAGAAAGAAAGAAGGAAGAAAGAAAGAAAGAAGTAAGAAAGAACAAGGAGTAAGCAAGAAAGAAGAAAGAAGTAAGAAAGAAAGAAGAAAGAAAGAAGGAAGAAAGAAGTAAGAAAGAAGAAAGAAAGAAGAAAGAAAGAAGAAAGAAAGAAAGAAGAAAGAAAGAAGAAAGAAGAAGAAAGAAAGAAGAAAGAAGAAAAAAGAAAGAAGAAAGAAAGAAGTAAGAAGAAAGAAAGAAGTAAGCAAGAAAGAAGAAAGAAGTAAGAAAGAAAGAAGAAAGAAAGAAGGAAGAAAGAAGTAAGAAAGAAGAAAGAAAGAAGAAGAAAGAAAGAAGAAAGAAAGAAGTAAGAAAGAAGTTAGAAAGAAGAAAGAAAGAAAGAAGAAAGAAAGAAAGAAGAAAGAATAAGAAAGAAAGAAGAAAGAAAGAAGAAGAAAAAGAAAGAAGAAAGAAGAAGAAAGAAGAAAGAAAGAAGATAGAAGAAGTAAAAGGAGTTAGAAAGAAGAAGGAGTAAGCAAGAAAGAAGAAAGAAGTAAGAAAGAAAGAAGAAAGAAAGAAGGAAGAAAGAAGTAAGAAAGAAAGAAGAAAGGATGAAGAAAGAAAGAAGAAGAAAGAAGAAAGAAATTAGAAGAAGAAAGAAAGAAAGAAAAAGAAAGAAAAGAAAAGAAAGAAGAAAGAAGAAGAAAGAAGAAATAAAGAAGAAAAGAAGAAAAAGAAAGAAGAAAGAAGAGAAGAAGAAGAAAGAAAGAAGAAAGAAAGAAGAAAGAACGAAGAAATAAAGAAGAAAGAAGAAAGAAGTAAGAAAGAAGAAGAAAGGATGAAGAAAGAAAGAAGAAGAAAGAAGAAGAAAAAAGAAAGAAGAAAGAAGAAAGAAAAAGAAAGAAAAAGAAAGAAGAAAGAAAGAAGAAAGAAGAAATAAAGAGAAAAGGAGAAAAAGAAAGAAGAAAGAAAGAAGAAAGAACGAAGAAGAAAGAAGAAGAAGAAAGAAAGAAGAAAGAGAAGAAAGAAAAGAAAGAAGAAAGAAAGAAGAAAGAAGAAAGAAAGAAGAAAGAATGAAGAAGGAAAAAGAAAGAAGAAAGAAAGAAAAGAAAGAAGGAAGAAGGAAAAGAAAGAAGAAGAAAGGAGAAAGTAAGAAGGAAGAAAGAAAGAAGAAAAAAGAAGAAAGAATGAAGAAAGAGAGAAGAAATAAAGAGGAAAGAATGAAGAAAGAATGAAGAAAGAGGGAAGAAAGAAATAGGAAAAAATGAAGAAAGAAAGACAGAAGAAAGAAAGCAGAAAGAAAGCAGAAAGAAAGAAGGAAGAAAGAAAGAAGAAAGAAAGAAGAAAGAAAGAAGAAAGAAAGAAGAAAGAAACAAAGAAGAAAGAAGAAAGAAAGAAGAAAGAAGAAGAAAGAAGAAGAAAGAAGAAAGAAAGAAGAAAGAAAGAAGTAAGAAGAAGAAAGAAAAAGAAAGAAGAAAGAAAGAAGAAAGAAAGAAGAAAGAAAAAAAGAAAGAGGAAAGAAGAAGGAAGAAAGAAGGAAGGAAGAAGGAAGAAAGAAGTAAGAAAGAAGTAAGAAAGAAGAAAGAAAGAAGAAAGAAAGAAAAAAGAAAGAGGAAAAAAAAAAAAAAAAGAAAGAGGAAAGAAAGAAGGAAGAAAGAAGGAAGAAAGAAGTAAGAAAGAAGTAAGAAAGAAAGAAGAAAGAAAGAATAAAGAAGAAAGAAAGAAAGAAAGAAGTAAGAAAGAAGTAAGAAAGAAGTAAGAAATAGAAAAGAAAGAAGAGAGAAAGAAGAAAGAAATAAAGAAAGAAGTAAGAAAGAAGTAAGAAAGAAGTAAGAAAGAAGTAAGAAGAAAGAAGAAAGAAAGAAGAAAGAAAGAAGAAGAAAGAAGAAAGAAAGAGAGAAGAAAGAATGAAGAAAGAAAGAAGAAAGAAAGAAGAAAGAGAGAAGAAAGAGAGAAGAAAGAAAGAAGAAAGAAGTAAGAAAGAAGTAAGAAAGAAAGAAGAAAGAAAGAAGAAAGAAGTAAGAAAGAAAGAAGAAAGAAAGAAAGAAAGAACAAAGAAAGAAAGAATAAAGAAAGAAGAAAGAAAGAAGAAAGAAAGAAGAAGAAAGAAGAAAGAAAGAGAGAAGAAAGAAAGAAGAAAGAAAGTAGAAAGAAAGAAAGAAAGAAGAAAAAAGAAAGAAGAAAAAAAGAAGAAAGTAAGAAGAAAGAAAGAAGTAAGAAAGAAGTAAGAAAGAAAGAAAGAAGAAAGAAAGAAGAAAGAAATAAGAAAGAAAGAAGAAAGACAGAAGAAAGAAAGAAGAAAGAAAGAAAGAAGTAAGAAAGAAGTAAGAAAGAAGTAAGAAAAAAGTTAGAAAGTAGTAAGAAAGAAGTAAGAAAGAAGTAAGAAAGAAAGAAGAAAGAAAGAAGAAAGAAAGAAGAAAGAAAGCAGAAAGAAGTAAGAAAGAAGTAAGAAATAAGAAAGAAAGAATAAAGAAAGAAGAAAGAAAGAAGAAAGAAAGAAGAAAGAAAGAGAGAAGAAAGAATGAAGAAAGAAGAAAGAAAGAAGAAAGAGAGAAGAAAGAGAGAAGAAAGAAAGAAGAAAGAAAGAAGAAAGAAGAAAGAAAGAAGAAAGAAGAAAGAAAGAACAAAAAAAGAAAGAAGAAAGAAAGAAGAAAGAAGAAAGAAAGAATAAAGAAGAAAGAAGAAAGAAGAAGAAAGAAAGTAGAAAAAAGAAAGAAAGAAGAAAGAAAGAAAGAAAGTAGAAAGAAAGAAGAAAGAAAGAAGTAAGAAAGAAGTAACAAAGAAGTAAGAAAGAAGTAAGAAAGAAAGAAGAAAGAAGTAAGAAAGAAGAAAGAAAGAGAAGTAAGAAGTTAGAAAGAAGGAAGAAAGAAGTTAGAAAGAAGTAAGAAAGAAGTAAGAAAGAAGTAAGAAAGAAGTAAGAAAGAAGTAAGAAAGTATTAAGAAAGAAAGAAGTAAGAAAGAAGTAATAAAGAAGTAAGAAAGAAAGAAGAAAGAAAGAAGAAAGAAAGAAGTTAGAAAGAAGTAAGAAAGAAGTAAGAAAGAAGTAAGAAAGAAGTTAGAAAGAAGTAAGAAATAAGTAAGAAGAAGTAAGAAAGAAAGAAGAAAGAAGTAAGAAAGAAGAAAGAAATAAGTTAGAAAGAAGTAATAAGAAGTAAGAAAGAAGTAAGAAAGAAGTTAGAAGGAAGAAAGAAAGAAGAAAGAAAGACGAAAGAAAGAAGAAAGAAAGAAAGAATAAAGAAAGAATAAAGAAAGAAGAAAGAAGAAAAAGGAAGAAGAAAGAAAGAAGAAAGAAAGAAGAAAGAAAGAAGAAAGAAAGAGAGAAGAAAGAAGAAGAAAGAAAGTAGAAAGAAAGAAAGAAAGAAGAAAGAAAGAAAGAAAGAAGAAGAAAGAAGAAAGAAAGAGTAAGAAAGAAGTAAGAAAGAAAGAAAGAAGAAAGAAAGAAGAAAGAAATAAGAAAGAAAGAAGAAAGAAAGAAGAAAGAAAGAAGAAAGAAGTAAGAAATAAGAAAGAAAGAATAAAGAAAGAAGAAAGAAAGAAGAAAGAAAGAAGAAAGAAAGAGAGAAGAAAGAATGAAGAAAGAAAGAAGAAAGAAAGAAGAAAGAGAGAAGAAAGAGAGATGAAGAAAGAATAAAGAAAGAAGAAAGAAGAAAGAAGAAAGAAAGAAAGAAAGAACAAATAAAGAACGAAGAAGAAAGAAGAAAGAAGAAAGAAAGAATAAAAAGAAAGAAGAAAGAAAGAAGAAAGAAAGTAGAAAAAAAGAAAGAAGAAGAAGAAGAAAGAAAGAAGAAAGAAAGAAGAAAGAAAGAAGTAAGAAAGAAGTAAGAAAGAAAGAAGAAAGAAGTAAGAAAGAAGAAAGAAAGAAAAAAGAAAGAAGTTAGAAAGAAGGAAGAAAGAAGTTAGAAAGAAGTAAGAAAGAAGTAAGAAAGAAGTAAGAAAGAAGTAAGAAAGTATTAAGAAAGAAAGAATTAAGAAAGAAGTAAGAAAGAAGTAAGAAAGAAAGAAGAAATAAAGAAGAAAGAAAGAAGTTAGAAAGAAGTAAGAAAGAAGTAAGAAAGAAGTTAGAAAGAAGTAAGAAATAAGTAAGAAAGAAGTAAGAAAGAAGTAAGAAAGAAAGAAGTAAGAAAGAAGAAGAAAGAAGTAAGAAAGAAGAAAGAAAGAAGAAAGAAAGAAGCAAGAAAGAAGTAAGAAATAAGTAAGAAAGAGGTAAGAAAGAAGAAGAAAGAAGTAAGAAAGAAGAAAGAAGAAGTTAGAAAGAAGTAATAAAGAAGTAAGAAAGAAGTAAGAAAGAAGTTAGAAAGAAAAAAGAAAGAAGTAAGAAAGAAGTAAGAAAGAAGTAAGAAAGAAAGAAGAAAGAAAGAAGAAAGAAGTAGAGAAAGAAGTAAGAAAGAAGTAAGAAAGAAAGAAGAAAGAAAGAAGAAAGAAAGAAGAAAGAAGAAAGAAAGAACAAAGAAAGGAAGAAGAAAGAAAGAGAGAAGAAAGAGAAAGAAAAAGAAAGAAAGACGAAGAAAGAAGAATGAAAGAAGAAAGAAAGAGAAAGAAAGAAGAAAGAAAGAAGAAAGAAAGAGAGAAGAAAGAAAGAAGAAAGAAAGTAGAAAGAAAGAAAGAAAGAAGAAAGGAAGAAGAAAGAAAGAAGAAAGAAAGAAGAAAGAAAGAAGAAAAGAAGAAAGAAGAAGAAAGAAGAAAGAAAGAAGAAAGAAAGGAAGAAGAAAGAAAGAATAAAGAAAGAAGAAAGAAAGAAGAAAGAAAGAAAGAATTAAGAAAGAAGTAAGAGAGAAGTAAGAAAGAAGTAAGAAAGAAGTAAGAAAGAAATAAGAAAGAAAGAAGAAAGAAAGAAGAAAGAGAAAGAAAGAAAGAAAGAAAGAAAGAAAGTAAGAAATAAGAAAGAAGTAAGAAA
>NW_027043668.1:0-55977 GCF_036013475.1 Columba livia | reverse complement strand
CTTTCATTCTTTCTTCTTTCTTTCTTCTTCTTCTTTCTTTCTTCTTTCTTTCTTTCTTCTTTCTTTCTTCTTTCTTTCTTCTTCCTTTCTTCTTCTTTCTTTCTTCCTTCTTTCTTTCTTTCTTCTTTCTTTTTCTTTATTTCTTCTTCTTACTTCTTTCTTTCTTCTTTCTGTCTTTCTTCTTCTTTCTTCTTTCTTTCACTCTTTCTTCATTCTTTCTTTCTTCTTTCTTTATTTCTTCTTTCTTTCTTCTTTCTTTCTTCTTTCTTTCTTCTTTCTTTCTTCTCTCTTGTTTCTTTATTCTTTCTTTCTTCCTTCTATTGTTCTTCATTGTTTCTTCTTTCTTTCTTTCTTCTTTCTTTCATCTTCCTTTCTTCTTTCTTTCTTCTTTCTTTCTTCTTTCTTTCTTCTCTCTTGTTTCTTTATTCTTTCTTTCTTTCTTCTTTTTTCTTCTTTGTTTCTTCTTTCTTTCTTCTTTCTCTTTTCTTCTTTCTTCTTTCTTCTTTCTTTATTCTTCCTTTCTCTTTCTTCTATCTTTCTTCTTTCTTTCTTCTTCTTTCTTATTTCTTTCATTCTTTCTTCTTTCTTTTTTCTTTATTTCTTCTTTCTTACTTCTTTCTTCTTCTTTCTGTCTTTCTTCTTTCTTTCTCTTTCTTTCATTCTTTCTTCATTCCTTTTCTTCTTTCTTTCTTCTTTCTTTCTTTCTTCTTTCTTTCTTTTTCCTTTCTTCTTTCTATCTTCTTTCTTTCTTTCTTCTTTCTTTACTTCTTCTTTCTTTCTTTCTTTCTTTCTTCATTCTTTCTTCTTTCTTTCTTCTCTCTTGTTTCTTTATTCTTTCTTTCTTCCTTCTTTTGTTCTTCATTCTTTCTTCTTTCTTTCTTTCTTCTTTCTTTCTTCTTTCTTTTCTTTCTTCTTTCTTACTTCTTTCTTTTCTTCTTTCTTTCTTCTTATTCTTCTTTCTTACTTCTTTCTTTCTTCTTTCTTCTTTTTCTTCTTTCCTCTTTCTTCTTTCTTTCTTCTTTTTTCTTCTTTCTTTCTTTCTTCTTTCTTTCTTCTTTCTTTCATCTTTCTTCTTCTTTCTTTCTTCTTTATTCTTCTTCTTTCTTTCTTCTTCTTTCTTTTCTTCTTTCTTCTTTCTTTCTTCTTTCTTCTTTCTTTCTTTCTTCTTTCTTTCTTTCTTCTTTCTTTCTTCTTCTTTCTTTCTTCTTTCTTTCTTTCTTCTACTTTCTTCTTTCTTCTTCTTTCTTTCTTTCTTCTTTCTTTCTCATTTCTTTCTTCTTTCTTTCTTCTTTCTTTCTTCCTTCCTTCTTTCTTTCTTCTTTCTTTCTTTCTTCTTTCTTTCTTCTTTCTTCTTTCTTTCTTCTTTATTTCTTCTTTCTTCTTTCTTTCTTCCTTCTTTCTTTCTTTCTTCTTTCTTTCTTCTGTCTTTCTTCTTTCTTCTGCTTTCTTCTTTCTTTCTTCTTTCCTCTTTCTTTCTTATTTCTTACTTTCTTATTTCTTTCTTCTTTCCTCTTTCTTCTTATTCTTCATTCTTCTTTCTTTCTTCTTCTTTTTTCTTTCTTCTTTCTTTCTTTATTTCTTCTTTCTTTCTTTCTTCCTTCTTCTTTCTTTCTTATTCTTTCTTTCTTCTTTCTTTCTTCTTTCTTTCTTTCTTCTTTCTTCTTTATTCTTTCTTTCTTCTTTCTTTCTTCTTTATTTCTTTCTTCTTTCTTTCTTTCTTCTTTCTTTCTTTCTTCTTTCATTCTTCTTTCTTTCTTCTTTCTTTCTTCTTTCTTCCTTCTTTCTTTCTTTCTCTTTCTTTCTTCTTTCTTTCTTCTTTCTTTCTTTCTTTTTTCTTCTTTCTTTCTTCTTTCTTTCTTCCTTCTTCTTTCTTTCTTCTTTCTTTCTTTCTTTCTTTCTCTTCTTTCTTCTTTCTTTCTTCTTTCTTTCTTCTTCTTTCTTCTTCTTTCTTCTTCTCTCTTCTTCTTTCTTTCATCTTTCTTTCTTTCTTCTTTCTTTCTTATTTCTTTCGTCTTCCTTTCTTTCTTCTTTCTTTCTTCTTTCTTTCTTCTTTCTTGTTTCTTTATTCTTTCTTTCTTCCTTCTTTTGTTCTTCATTCTTTCTTCTTTCTTTCTTTCTTCTTTCTTCCTTCTTTCTTTCTTCTTTCATTCTTCTTTCTTTTCTTTATTTCTTCTTTCATTCTTCTTTCTTTCTTCTTTCTTTCTTTCTTCTTTCTTACTTCTTCTTTCTTCTTCTTTCTTTCTTTTTATTTCTTCTTTCTTACTTCTTTCTTTATTCTATCTTTCTTTATTCTTTCTTTCCTCTTTTTTTCTTCTTTCTTTCTACTTTCTTTCATCTTTCTTCTTTCTTTCTTTCTTCTTTCTTTCTTATTTCTTTCTTCTTTCTTTCTTTCTTCTTTCTTTCTTTTTTCTTTCTTCTTTCTTCTTTCTTCTTTCTTTCTTATTTCTTTCTTTCTTCTTTCTTACTTCTTTCTTTCTTTCTTCTTTCTTTCTTCTTTATTTCTTCTTTCTTACTTCTTTCTTTCTTCTTTCTTTCTTTCTTCTTTCTTTCTTCTTCTTTCTTTCTTCTTTCTTTCTTCTTTCTTTCTTCTTTCGTTCTTCTTTCTTTCTTCTTTCTTCTTCTTCTTTTTCTTCTTTCTTTCTTCTTTCTTTTTTCCTTCTTTCTTTCTTCTTTCTTTCTTTCTTCTTTCTTCTTTCTTTCTTTCTTCTTTCTTTCTTCTTTCTTCATTCTTTCTTTCTTCTTTCTTTCTTCTTTCTTTCTTCATTCTTTCTTCTTTCTTTCTTCTTTCTTTCTTTCTTCTTTCTTTCTTTCTTCTTTCTTTCTTTCTTCTTTCTTTCTTTCTTATTTCTTTCTTCTTTCTTTCTTAATTCTTTCTTCTTTCTTTCTTTCTTCCTTATTTCTTCTTTCTTTCTTCTTTCTTCTTTCTTTCTACTTTCTTTCTTTCTTCTTCTTTCTTTCTTCTTTCTTTTTTCTTTATTTATTCTTTCTTACTTCTTTCTTTCTCTTTCTCTCTTCTTTCTTCTTTCTTTCTTCTTTCTTTCTTTCTTACTTCTTTCTTTCTTCTTTCTTTCTTTCTTCTTTCATTCTTCTTTCTTTCTTCTTTCTTTCTTCTTTCTTTCTTTCTTCTTTCTTTCTTCTTTCTTTCTTTTCTTCTTTCTTCTTTCTTTCTTCTTACATTTTCTTTCTTCGTTCTTTCTTCTTTCTTTCTTTCTCATTTCTTTCTCATTCTTTCTTCTTCTTTCCTTCTTCTTTCTTTCATTCTTTCTTCTTTCTTTCTTCTTTCTTTCTTCTTTCTTCTTTCTTCTTTCTTTCTTCTTTCTTTCTTCTTTCTTACTTCTTTCTTACTTCTTTCTTTCTCTCTTCTTTCTTTCTTCTTCTTTCATTCTTTCTTCTGTCTTTCTTTCTTCTTTTTCTTTCTTTCTTTCTTTCTTCTTTCTTCCTTCTTTCTTTCTTTCTTTCTTTCTTTCCTCTTTCTTTTCTTCTTTCTTTCTTTCTTCTCTTCTTCTTTCTTTCTTCTTTCTTTCTTTTTTCTTTCTTTCTTTTTTCTTCTTTCTTTCTTCTTTATTTATTATTTCTTTCTTTCTTCTTTCTTTCTTCTTTCTTTCTTTTTCTTTCTTTCTTCTTTCTTTCTTCTTTATTTCTTTCTTTCTTCTTTCTTTTTTCTTCTTTCTTCTTTCTTTCTTCTTTATTTCTTTCTTTCTTCTTTCTTTCTTTCTTCTTTCTTTCTTACTTCTTTCTTCTTTCTTCTTTCTTTCTTCTTTCTTTCTTTCTTCTTTCTTTCTTCTTTCTTTCCTTCTTCTTTCTTTCTTTCTTTCTTTCTTTCTTTCTTTCTTTCTTTCTTTCTTTCTTTCTTTCATTTTTCTTTCTTTCTTCTTTCTTTCCTTCTTCTTTAGTTATTATTTCTTCTTTTTTTCGTCTTTTTTCTTTCTTCTTCTTTCTTTCTTATATCTTTCTATCTTCTTTCTTTCTTTTTCTTCTTTCTTTCTTCTTTCTTTCTTCTTCCTTTCTTCTTCATTTCTTCTTTTTTCTTCTATCTTTCTTTCTTTCTTCTTCCTTTCTTTCTTCTTTCTTTCTCTCTTTATTTCTTACTTTCTCTCTTTTTTATTTTTTCTTTCTTTCTTCTTCCTTCCTTCTTTTTTCTTCTATGTTTATTTCGTTCTTCTTTCTATTTTTCTTCTTTCTTTCTTTCTTCTTTCTTTCTTCTTTCTTTCTTTCTTTCTTTCTTTCTTTCTTTCTTTCTTTCTTTCTTTCTTTCTTTCTTTCTTTCTTCTCTCTTTCCTTCTTCTTCCTTTCTCTGTCTTTCTTCTTTCTTTCTTCTTTCTTTCTTACATCTTTCCTTCTTCTTTCTTTCTCTTTCTTCTTTCTTCTTTCTTCTTTCTTCTTTCTTCTTTCTTCTTTCTTTCTTCTTTTCTCTTTCTTCTTTCTTTTTTCTTCTTTCTTTCTTTCTTACTTCTTTCTTCTATCTTTATTTCTTTCTTTCTTCTTTCTTTTTCCTTTCTTTCTTCTTTCTTTCTTCTTTCTTCTTTCTTTCTTCTTATTTTCTTAGTTCTCTCCTTCTTCTTCTTTCTTCTTTCTTCTTTCTTCTTTCTTCTTTCTTCTTTCTTCTTTCTTCTTTCTTCTTTCTTCTTTCTTCTTTCTTCTTTCTTCTTTCTTTCTTCTTTCTTCTTCTTCTTTCTTCTTTCTTATTTCTTCTTTCTTCTTTCTTTCTTCTTTCTTCTTTCTTCTTTCTTCTTTCTTCCTTCTTTTTTTCTTCTTTCTTTCTTGTTTCCTAGAAGAAGGAGGAAAGAAAGAGGAAAGAAAGAAGAAAGAATAAAGAAGAAAGAAAGAAGAAAGAAAGAAGAAAGAAAGAGAAAGAAAGAGGAAAGAAAGAAGAAATAAAGAAGAAAGAAAGTAGAAAGAAAGAAAGAAGAAAGTAAGATTAAATAAGGAAAGAAGAAAGAAGAAAGAAAGAAGAAAAAACAAGAAGAAAGAAACAAGAAGGAAGAAGAAAGAAGAAAGAAGAAGAAGAAAGAAGAAAGAAGAAAGAAGAAAGAAGAAAGAAGAAAGAAGAAAGAAGAAGAAGAAAGAAGAAGAAGAAAGAATGAAGAAAGAAGAAAGAAAGAAAAAAGAAAGAAGAAAGAAAGAAATAAAGAAAGAAGAAAGAAAGAAGAAAGAAAGAAAGAAGAAAAAAAGAAAGAAGTAAGTAAGTAAGAAGTAAGTAAGAAGAAAGAAGAAGAAAGAAAGAAGAAAGAAAGAAGAAAGAAAGAAGAAAGAAAGAAGAATGAAAGAAGAAAGAATAAGAAGAAAAGGAAGAAGAAAGAAAGAAGAAAGAAAGAGGAAAGAAAGAAGAAAGAAGAAAGAAGAAAGAAAGAAGAAAGAAAGAAGAAAGAAAGAAGAAAGAAAGAAGAAAGAAGAAAGAAGAAAGAAAGAAAGAAGAAAGAAAAAAGAAAGAAAGAATAATGAAAGAAGAACGAAAGAAAGGAAGAAAGAAAGAAGAAAGAAGAAAGAAAGAAGTAAGAAAGAAGAAAGAAGAAAGAAGAAAGGAAGAGGAAAGAAAGAAGAAAGAAATAAGAAAGAAGGAAAGAAGAAGAAATAAGTAAGAAAGGAGTAAGAAAGAAAGATGAAAGAAAGAAGAAAGAAAGAAGAAAGAGAGAAGAAAGGAAGAAGAAAGAAATAAGAAAGAAAGAGGAAAGAAAGAAGAAAGAGAGAAGAAAGAATGAAAGAAGAAAGGAAGAAGTAAGAAAGAAGAAACAAAGAAACAAATAAGGAAGAATGAAGAAAGAAGGAAAGAAGAAAGAAAGAAGAAAGAGAGAAGAAGAAAGAAAGAAAGAAAGAAGAAAGAAGAAATAAAGAAAGAATAAAGAAAGAAAGAAAGAATAAAGAAAGAAGAAAGAAAGAAAGAAGATAGGAAAAGAAGAAAAGACAGAAAGTAGAAAGAAAGAAAGAAGGAAGAAAGAAGAAAGAAAGAAAGAAGAAAGAAAGAAAGAAGAAAGAAAGAATGAAGAAAGAATGAAAGAAGAAAGAGAATGAAAGAAGAAAAAAGAAAGAAAGAAGAAAGAAAGAATGAAGAAAGAAAGAAATAAGAAAGAAATAAGAAAGAAAGAAGAGACAAAGAAGAAAGAAATAAGAAAGAAGAAAGAAAGACAAGGAAAGAAAGAAGAAAGAAAGAAGAAAGAAAGAACTAAGAAAGAAGAAAGAAGAAAGAAAGAAAGAATGAAGGAAGAAAGAAGAAAGAAAGAAGACAGAAAGAAGAAGAAAGAAGAAAGAAGGAAGAAAGACAGAAAGAAAGAAGAAAATAAAGAATAAAGAAAGAAAAAAGAAAGAAAGAAGAAAGGCAGAAGAATGAAAGAAGAAAGAAAGAAAGAAGAAAGGAAGAAGAAAGAAAGAAGAAAGAAAGAGGAAAGAAAGAGGAAACAAAGAAAGAAGAAGGAAGAAAGAAGAAAGAAAGAAAGAAGAAAGAAAGAAGAAAGAAGAAATAAAGAAGAAATAAGAAAGAAAGAAGAAGGAAGAAAGAAAGAAAGAATAAGAAGAAAGAAAGAAGAAGAGAAGAAAGAAGAGAAAGAAAGAAAGAAGAAAGAAAGTAGAAAGAAAGAAAAAGAAAGAAGAAGGAAGAAAGAAGAAAGAAAGAAAGAAGAATTAAAGAAAGTAGAAAGAAAGAAAGAAGAAAGAAAGAAGACAGGAAGAAAGAAGAAAGAAACAAAGAAGAAAGAAAGAAAGAAGAAAGAAAGAAAGAAGAAAGAAGAAAGAAACGAGAAAGAAGAAGAAAGAAAGAAAGAAAGAAGAATGAAGAAGAAAGAAAGAAAAAAGAAAGAAGAAAGAAAGAATGAAGAAAGAAAGATATAAGAAAGAAATAACAAAGAAAGAAGAGAGAAAGAAGAAAGAAGAACGAAAGAAGAAAGAAAGAAGAAGAAAGAAGAAAGAAAGAAAGAAGAAAGAAAGAAGAAAGAAAGAAAGAAGAAAGAAGTAAGAAAGAAGAAATAAAGAAGAAAGAAAGAAGAAAGAAAGAAAGAAGAAGAAAGAATGAAGAAAATAAGAAGAAAGAAAGAATGAAGAAAGAAAGAAATAAGAAAGAAAGAAGAAAGAAAGAAGACAGAAAGAAGAAAGATAGAAAGAAAGAAAGAAAGAAGAAATAAAGAAGAAAGAAGAAAGAAGAAAGAAAGACAGAATAAATAAAGAAAGAAAGAATAAAGAAATAAGAAAGAAAGAAAGAAGAAAGGAAGAAATAAAGAAAGAAGATAGAAAGAAAGAAGAAAGAAAGAAGAAAGAAAGGAGTAAGAAAGAAAGAAGAAAGAAAGAAGAAAGAATGAAGAAATAAAGAAGAAATAAAGAAGAAATAAAGAAGAAAGAAAGAAGAAAGAAGAAAGAAAGAAGAAAGAAGTAATAAAGAAGAAAGAAGAAAGAAGAAAGAAAGACAGAATAAATAAAGAAAGAAAGAATAAAGAAAGAAGAAAGAAAGAAAGAAGAAAGGAAGAAATAAGAAAGAAGATAGAAAGAAAGAAGAAAGAAAGAATGTAGAAAGAAAGAAAGAAGAAAGAATGAACAAAGGAAGAAAGAAGAAAGAAAGAAAGAGAAAGAAAGAAAGAAGAAAGAAAGAAGAAAGAAGAAAGAAAGAAAGAAAAATAAATAAAGAAGAAAGAAATAAGAAAGAAATAACAAAGAAAGAAGAGAGAAAGAAGAAAGAAATAAGTAAGAAAGAAGAAAGAAAGAAGAAAGAAAGAAGAAAGTAAGAAGAAAGAAAGAAAGAAGAAAGAAAGAAAGAAGAAAGAAAGAAGAAAGAAGAATGAAAGAAGAAAGATAGAAGAAAGAAAGAAAGCAGAAAGAAAGAAGAAAGAAAGAAGAAAGAAAGAAAGAAGAAAGAAAGTAAGAAGAAAGAAAGAAGAAAGAAAAAAATAAGGAAAGAAGAAAGAAAGAAAGAAGAAAGAAAGGATAAAGACAGAAGAAAGAAAGAAGAAAGAAAGAAGGAAGGAAGAAAGAAAGAAGAAAGAAAGAATAATGAAAGAAAGAAAGAAGAATTTAAGAAAGAAAGAAAGAAGAAAGAAAGAAGAAAGAAAGAGAAAGAAAAAAGAAAGAAGAAATAAAGAAAGAAGAAAGAAGTAAGAAAGAAGGAAGAAGGAAAGAAAAAAGAAAGAAAGAAGAAAGAAAGAAGAAAGAAAGAATAAAGAATGAAGTAAGAAAAAAGAAAGAAAGAAAGAAAGAAGAAAGAAAGAGGAAAGAAAGAAGAAAGAAAGAAGAAGAAAGAAAGAAGAAAGAAAGAAGAAAGAAGGAAAGAAAAAAGAAAGAAAAAGAAGAAAGAAAGAAGAAAGTAAGAAGAAAGAAAGAAAAGAAAGAAAGACAAAGAAAGAAGAAAGAAAGAAGAAAGAAAGAAGAAAGGAAGAAGAAAGAAAGAAGAAAGACGTAAGAAAGTGAGAAAGAAGAAGAAAGAAGAAAGAAAGAAGAAAGAAAGAAGAAAGAAAGAAGTAAGAAAGAAGAAAGAAAGAATGAAGAAAGAAAGAAGAATGAAGAAAGAAAGAAGAAAAAAAGAAGAAAGAAAGAAGAAAGAAGAAAGAAATAAAGAAGAAAGAAAGAAGAAAGAAAGAAATAAAGAAGAAAGAAAGAAGAAAGAAACAAGAAAAAAAGAAGAAAGAAAGAAGAAAGAAGTAAGAAAGAAAGAAGAAAGAAAGAAGAAGGAAAGAAGAAAGAAAGAAGAAAGAAAGCAGAAAGAAAGAAGAAAGAAAGAAAGAAGAAAGAAAGAACAAAGAACGAAGTAAGTAAGAAGTAAGAAAGAAGAAAGAAAGCATGAAGAAAGAAAGAAGAAGAAGGAAGAAAGAAGAAAAAAAGAAGAAAGAAAGAAGAAAGAAAGAAGAAAGAAGAAAGAAGAAAGAAAGAAAGTAGTAAAAAAGAAGAAAGAAAAAAAGAAAGAAAGAAGAAAGAAAGAACTAAGAAAGAAAGAAGAAGAAAGAAAGAAGACAGAAACAAGAAAGAAGAATAAAGAAAAAAGAAAGAAAGAAGAAAGAAAGAAGAAAGAAAGAAGAATGAAAGAAAGGAGAAAGTAGGAAAGAAGAAAGAAAGAAAGAAAGAAGAAAGAAAGAAGAAAGAAAGAAGAAAGAAAGAAGAAGAAAGGAAGAGGAAAGAAAGAAGAAAGAAATAAGAAAGAAGGAAAGAAGAAGGAAATAAGTAAGAAAGGAGTAAGAAAGAAAGATGAAAGAAGAAGAAAGAAAGAAGAAAGAGAGAAGAAAGAAAGAAGAAAGAAATAAGAAAGAAGAGGAAAGAAAGAAGAAAGAGAGAAGAAGAATGAAAGAAGAAAGGAAGAAGTAAGAAAGAAGAAACAAAGAAACAAATAAGGAAGAATGAAGAAAGAAGGAAAGAAGAAAGAAAGAAGAAAGAGAGAAGAAAGAAAGAAGAAAGAAAGAAGAAAGAAGAAAGAAAGAAAGAATAAAGAAAGAAAGAAAGAATAAAGAAAGAAGAAAGAAAGAAAGAAGATAGGAAGAAAGAAGAAAGACAGAAAGTAGAAAGAAAGAAAGAAGGAAGAAAGAAGAAAGCAAGAAAGAAGAAAGAAAGAAAGAAGAAAGAAAGAATGAAGAAAGAATGAAAGAAGAAAGAAGAATGAAAGAAAGAAAAAAGAAAGAAAGAAGAAAGAAAGAATGAAGAAAGAAAGAAATAAGAAAGAAATAAGAAAGAAAGAAGAGACAAAGAAGAAAGAAATAAGAAAGAAGAAAGAAAGAACAAGGAAAGAAAGAAGAAGAAAGAAGAAAGAAAGAACTAAGAAAGAAGAAAGAAGAAAGAAAGAAAGAATGAAGGAAGAAAGAAGAAAGAAAGAAGACAGAAAGAAGAAAGAAAGAAGAAAGAAGGAAGAAAGACAGAAAGAAAGAAGAAATAAAGAATAAAGAAAGAAAAAAGAAAGAAAGAAGAAAGGCAGAAGAATGAAAGAAGAAAGAAAGAAAGAAGAAAGGAAGAAGAAAGAAAGAAGAAAGAAAGAGGAAGGAAAGAGGAAACAAAGAAAGAAAGAAGGAAGAAAGAAGCAAGAAAGAAAGAAGAAAGAAAGAAGAAAGAAGAAATAAGAAGAAATAAGAAAGAAAGAAGAAGGAAGAAAGAAAGAAAGAATAAAGAAAGAAAGAAAGAAGAAAGAAAGAAAGTAGAAAGAAAGAAAGAAGAAAGAAAGAAAGTAGAAAGAAAGAAAAAGAAAGAAGAAAGGAAGAAAGAAGAAAGAAAGAAAGAAGAATTAAAGAAAGTAGAAAGAAAGAAAGAAGAAAGAAAGAAGACAGGAAGAAAGAAGAAAGAAACAAAGAAGAAAGAAAGAAAGAAGAAAGAAAGAAAGAAGAAAGAAGAAAGAAACGAGAAAGAAAGAGAAAGAAAGAAACAAAGAAGAATGAAGAAAGAAAGAAAGAAAAAAGAAAGAAGAAAGAAAGAATGAAGAAAGAAAGATATAAGAAAGAAATAACAAAGAAAGAAGAGAGAAAGAAGAAAGAAGAACGAAAGAAGAAAGAAGAAGAAAGAAAGAAGAAAGAAAGAAAGAAGAAAGAAAGAAGAAAGAAAGAAAGAAGAAAGAAGTAAGAAAGAAGAAATAAAGAAGAAAGAAAGAAGAAAGAAAGAAGAAGAAAGAATGAAGAAAATAAGAAGAAAGAAAGAATGAAGAAAGAAAGAAATAAGAAAGAAAGAAGAAAGAAAGAAGACAGAAAGAAGAAAGAAAGAAAGAAAGAAAGAAAGAAGAAATAAAGAAGAAAGAAGAAAGAAGAAAGAAAGACAGAATAAATAAAGAAAGAAAGAATAAAGAAATAAGAAAGAAAGAAAGAAGAAAGGAAGAAATAAAGAAAGAAGATAGAAAGAAAGAAGAAAGAAAGAAGAAAGAAAGGAGTAAGAAAGAAAGAAGAAAGAAAGAAGAAAGAATGAAGAAATAAAGAAGAAATAAAGAAGAAATAAAGAAGAAAGAAAGAAGAAAGAAGAAAGAAAGAAGAAAGAAGTAATAAAGAAGAAAGAAGAAAGAAGAAAGAAAGACAGAATAAATAAAGAAAGAGAATAAAGAAAGAAGAAAGAAAGAAAGAAGAAAGGAAGAAATAAAGAAAGAAGATAGAAAGAAAGAAGAAAGAAAGAATGTAGAAAGAAAGAAAGAAGAAAGAATGAACAAAGGAAGAAAGAAGAAAGAAAGAAAGAAGAAAGAAAGAAAGAAGAAAGAAAGAAGAAAGAAGAAAGAAAGAAGAAAAATAAAGAAAGAAGAAAGAAATAAGAAAGAAATAACAAAGAAAGAAGAGAGAAAGAAGAAAGAAATAAGTAAGAAAGAAGAAAGAAAGAAGAAAGAAAGAAGAAAGTAAGAAGAAAGAAAGAAAGAAGAAAGAAAGAAAGAAGAAAGAAAGAAGAAAGAAGAATGAAAGAAGAAAGATAGAAGAAAGAAAGAAAGCAGAAAGAAAGAAGAAAGAAAGAAGAAAGAAAGAAAGAAGAAAGAAAGTAAGAAGAAAGAAAGAAGAAAGAAAAAAATAAGGAAAGAAGAAAGAAAGAAAGAAGAAAGAAAGGATAAAGACAGAAGAAAGAAAGAAGAAAGAAAGAAGGAAGGAAGAAGAAAGAAGAAAGAAAGAATAATGAAAGAAAGAAAGAAGAATTTAAGAAAGAAAGAAAGAAGAAAGAAAGAAGAAAGAAAGAAGAAAGAAAAAGAAAGAAGAAATAAAGAAAGAAGAAAGAAGTAAGAAGAAGGAAGAAGGAAGAAAAAAGAAAGAAGAAGAAAGAAAGAAGAAAGAAAGAATAAAGAATGAAGTAAGAAAAAGAAAGAAAGAAAGAAAGAAGAAAGAAAGAGGAAGAAAGAAGAAAGAAAGAAGAAAGAAAGAAAGAAGAAAGAGAGAAGAAAGAAGGAAAGAAAAAAAGAAAGAAAAAGAAGAAAGAAAGAAGAAAGTAAGAAGAAAGAAAGAAAAGAAAGAAAGACAAAGAAAGAAGAAAGAAAGAAGAAAGAAAGAAGAAAGGAAGAAGAAAGAAAGAAGAAAGACGTAAGAAAGTGAGAAAGAAGAAAGAAAGAAGAAAGAAAGAAGAAAGAAAGAAGAAAGAAAGAAGTAAGAAAGAAGAAAGAAAGAATGAAGAAAGAAAGAAGAATGAAGAAAGAAAGAAGAAAAAAAGAAGAAAGAAAGAAAAGAAGAAAGAATAAAGAAGAAGAAGAAGAAAGAAAGAAATAAAGAAGAAAGAAAGAAGAAAGAAACAAGAAAAAAAGAAGAAAGAAAGAAGAAAGAAGTAAGAAAGAAAGAAGAAAGAAAGAAGAAGGAAAGAAGAAAGAAAGAAGAAAGAAAGCAGAAAGAAAGAAGAAAGAAAGAAAGAAGAAAGAAAGAACAAAGAACGAAGTAAGTAAGAAGTAAGAAAGAAGAAAGAAAGCATGAAGAAAGAAAGAAGAAAGAAGGAAGAAAGAAGAAAAAAAGAAGAAAGAAAGAAGAAGAAAGAAGAAAGAAAGAAAGAAAGAAGAAAGAAAGAAAGTAGTAAAAAAGAAGAAAGAAAAAAGAAAGAAAGAAGAAAGAAAGAACTAAGAAAGAAAGAAGAAAGAAAGAAAGAAGACAGAAACAAGAAAGAAAGAATAAAGAAAAAAGAAAGAAAGAAGAAAGAAAGAAGAAAGAAAGAAGAATGAAAGAAAGGAGAAAGTAGGAAAGAAGAAAGAAAGAAAGAAAGAAGAAAGAAAGAAGAAAGAAAGAAGAAAGAAAGAATAATGAAAGAAAAAGAAAGATGAAAGAAAGAAGAAAGAAGAAAGAAGAAAGAAAGAAAGAAGAAATAAAGAATGAAGAAAGAAAGAAAGAAAGAAGAAATAAAGATAGAAAGAACAAAGAAAGAAGAAAGAAAAAGAAAGGAAGAAGAAAGAAAGAAGAAAGAAAGAAGAAAGAAAGAAAGAAGAAAGAAGGAAAGAAGAAAGAAAGAAAGAGAGAAGAAAGAAAGAAGAAAGAAGAAGAAAGAAAGAAGAAAGAAAGAAGAAAGAAAGAAGAAAGAAAGAAGTAAGAAAGAAGAAGAAAGAAAAATAAAGAAAGGAAGAAAAGAGAAAGAAAGAAAGAAAGTAGAAGAAAGAAGAAAGAAAGAAGAAAGAAAGAAAGAAGAAAGAAAGAAGTAAGAAAGACAAAAGAAAGAAAAAAGAAAAGAAAGAAGAAAGAAAGAAGAAAGAATGAAGAAAGAAAGAAGTAAGAAATAAAGAAGAAAGAAGAAGAAGGAGAGAAGAAAGAAAGAAGAAAGAAAGTAGAAAGAAAGAAGAAAGAAAGAAGAGAAGAAAGAAAGAAAGAAGAAAGAAAGAAGTAAGTAAGAAGTAAGAAAGAAGAAAGAAAGGATGAAGAAAGAAAGAAGAATGAAGAAAGAAAGAAGAAAAAAAGAAGAAAGAAAGAAAGAAAGAAGAAAGAAAGAAGAAAGAAAGAAGAAAGAAAGAATAAAGAAAGAAAATAAAGATGAAAGAAAGAAGAAAGAAGAAAGAAGAAAGAAGAAAGAAAGAAAGAAGAAATAAAGAATGAAGAAAGAAAGAAAGAAAGAAGAAATAAAGATAGAAAGAACAAAGAAAGAAGAAAGAAAAAGAAAGGAAGAAGAAAGAAAGAAGAAAGAAAGAAGAAAGAAAGAAAGAAGAAAGAAGGAAAGAAGAAAGAAAGAAAGAGAGAAGAAAGAAAGAAGAAAGAAGAAGAAAGAAAGAAGAAATAAGAATAAAGAAGAAAGAATAAAGAAAGAAAGGAGAAAGAAAGAAGAAAGAAAGTAGTAAGAAAGAAAGAACAAAGAAAGAAAGAAAGAAAGAAAGAAAGAAAGAAAGAAAGAAAGAAAGTAAGAAAGAAAGAAGAAAGAAAGAAGAAAGAAAGAAGAAAGAAAGAAGAAAGAAAGAAAGAAGAAAGAAAGAAGAAAGAAAGATGTAAGTAAGAAGTAAGAAAGAAGAAAGAAAGGATGAAGAAAGAAAGAAGAATGAAAGAAAGAAAGAAGAAAAAAGAAGAAAGAAAGAAAGAAAGAAGAAAGAAAGAAGAAAGAAAGAAGAAAGAAAGAATAAAGAAAGAAAAAGAAAGATGAAAGAAAGAAGAAAGAAGAAAGAAGAAAGAAGAAGAAAGAAAGAAGAAATAAAGATAGAAAGAACAAAGAAAGAAGAAAGAAAAAGGAAGAAGAAAGAAAGAAGAAAGAAAGAAAGAAGAAAGAAGGAAAGAAGAAAGAAAGAGAGAAGAAAGAAAGAAGAAAGAAGAAGAAAGAAAGAAGAAATAAGAATAAAGAAGAAAGAATAAAGAAAGAAAGGAGAAAGAAAGAAGAAAGAAAGTAGTAAGAAAGAAAGAACAAAGAAAGAAAGAAAGAAAGAAAGAAAGAAAGAAAGAAAGAAAGAAAGAAAGAAAGAAAGAAAGAAAGAAAGAAGAAATAAAGAAGAAAGAAAGGAGAAAGAAAAAAGAAAGAAGGAAGAGAGAAGAACGAAGGAAAAAAGAAGAAATAAAGAAGAAATAAAGAAAAAAGGAAGAAAGAAGAAAGAAAGAAGTAAGAAAGAATAAAGAAAGAAGAATGAAAGAAAGAAAGAAAGAATTAAGAAAGAAAGAAGAAAGAAAGAAGAAAGAAAGAAGAAAGAATGAAGAAATATAGAAGTAAGAAAGAAGTTCTTTCTTCTTTCTTTCTTCTTTCTTACTTCTTTCTTATTTCTTTCTTAAATCTTTCTTTCTTCTTTTACTTCTTTCTTACTTCTTTCTTTCTTTGTTCTTTCTTTCTTCTTTCTTTCTTCTTCTTTCTTGTTTCATTCTTCTTTCTTCTTTCTTTCTTTCTTCTTTCTTACTTTCATTTTTCTTTCTTCTTTCTTTATTTCTTCTTTCTTCTTTCTTTCATCTTTCTTTGTTCTTTCTTTCTTTCTTCTTTTTTTCTTTCTTGTTTCTTTGTTCTTTCTTTCTTTCTTCATTCTTCCTTTGTTCTTTCTTTCTTCTTCTTTCTTTTCCTTCTCCTTTCTTTCTTCTTTTTACTTCTTACTTCCTTCTTACTTCTTTATTTCTTCAGTCTTTCTTCTTTCTTTCTTCTTTCTTTCTTCTTTCTTTCTTCTTTCTTACTTCTTTCTTACTTCTTTCTTTCTTCTTTCTTTCTTTCTACTTTCTTTCTTACTTCTTTCTTCCTTCTTTCTTCCTTTTTCTTTCTTCTTTCTTTCTTCGTTCTTTCTTTCTGCTTTCTTCCTTTCTTCTTCCTTTCTTTTTGCTTTCTTTCTTCTTTCTTACTTCTTTCTTACTCCTTTTTTTCTTCTTTCTTTTTTCTTTCTTCTTTCTTTCTTCTTTATTCTTATTTCTTCCTTCTTTCTTCTTTCGTTCTTCTTTCTTTCTTATTTCTTTCTCTTTTTTCTTCTTTCTTCTTTCTTTCTCCTTTCTTTCTTCTTTCTTTCTTCGTTCTTTCTTTGTTCTTTCTTTCTTCTCTCTTCCTTTCTTCTTCCTTTCTACTTCCTTTCTTCTTTCTTTCTTTCTTCTTTCTTCTTCTTTCTTTCTTTCTTTCTTCTTTCTTTCTTCTTTCTTTCTTCTTTCTTTCTTCTTTCTTTCTTCATTCTTTCTTACATCTTTCTTACTTCTTTCTTCTTTCTTTCTTTCTTCTTTCTTTCTAACATCTTTCTTTCTTCTTTCTTTCTTCTTTCTTACTTCTTTCTTCTTCTTTCTTTCTTACCTCTTTCTTCCTTCTTTCTTTCTACCTCTTTCTTCTTCTTTCTTTCTTCTTTCTTCTTCTTCTTTCTTTCTTCTTTCTTTCTAACATCTTTCTTTCTTCTTTCTTTCTTCTTTATTTCTTCTTTTTTCTTCTTCTTCTTTCTTTCTTCTTTATTGTTCTTTCTTTCTTCATTCTTTATTCTTTCTTTCTTTCTTCTTCTTTCTTCTTTCTTTCTTCTTTATTTATTCTTCATTTCTTCTTCCTTTCTTCTTTCTTTCTTCTTTCTTTCTTCTTTCTTTCTTCTTTCTTCTTTCTTTCTTCTTTCTTTCTTCATTCTTTCTTCTTTCTTTCTTCTTTCTTTCTTCTTTATTTATTCTTCATTTCTTCTTCCTTTCTTCTTTCTTTCTTCTTCTTTCTTCTTTCTTTCTCTTTCTTCTTTCTTTCTTCTTTCTTTCTTCATTCTTTCTTCTTTCTTTCTTCTTTCTTTCTTCTTTCTTTATTCTTCATTTCTTCTTCCTTTCTTCTTCCTTTCTTATTTCTTTCTTCTTTCTTTTGTTTTTCTTTCTTTCTTTCTTCTTTTTTTCTTATTCTTCTTTCTTTCTTCTTTCTTTCTTACTTCTTTCTTTCTTACTTCTTTCATATTTCTTTCTTCTTTCTTTCTTCTTTCTTTCTTCTTTATTTCTTCTTTCTTTCTTTTTTCTTTCCTCTTTCTTTCTTCTTTCTTTCTTCTTTCTTTCTTCTTTCGTTCTTTCTTCTTTCTTTCTTCTTTCTTTCTTCTTTCTTTCTTTCTTTCTTTCTTCTTTCTTTCTTCTTTCTTTCTTCTTTATTTCTTCTTTTTTTCTTGTTTCTTTCTTCTTTCTTTATTCTTCTTTCTTTCTTACTTCTTTCTTACTTTTTTCTTACCTCTTTCTTCCTTCTTTATTTCTTTCTTCTTTCTTTCTTCTTTCTTTATTCTTTCTTTCTTCATTCTTTCTTACTTCTTTCTTTCCTCTTTCTTTCTTCTTTCTTTCTTCTTTCTTTCTTCTTTCTTTTTTCTTTCTTTCTTCTTTCTTTCTTTCTTCTTTCTTTCTTCTTTCTTTCTTTCTTTCTTCTTTGTTTCTTTCCTCTTTCTTTCTTCTTTCTTTCTTCCTTCATTCTTCCTTTCTTCTTTCTTTCTTTCTTCTTTCTTTCTTCTTTCTTCTTTGTTTCTTTCCTCTTTCTTCTTTCTTTCTTCTTTCTTTCTTCATTCTTTCTTCTTTCTTTCTTCTTCCTTTCTTCTTTCTTTCCTCTTTCTTTATTCTTTCTTTCTACTATCTTTCTTCTATCTTTCTCCTTTCTCTCTTAATTCTTTCTTCTTTCTTTCTTTCTTCTTCCTTTCTTCTTTCTTCTTTCTTCTTTCTTTCTTACTTCTTTCTTACTACTTTCTTGCTACTATCTTTCTTCTTTCTTTCTTCTTTCTTTCTTCTTCCTTTCTTCTTTCTTCTTTCTTTCCTCTTACTTTCTTCTTCCTTTCTCCTTCCTTTCTTCTTTCTTTCCTCTTCCTTTCTTCTTCCTTTCTTCTTTCTTTCTTCTTTATTTCTTCTTTCTTCTTCATTCTTTCTTCTTTCTTTCTTTCTTCTTCTTTCTTCTTCCTTTCTTCTTTCTTATTCTTCCTTTCTTCTTCCTTCTTCTTTCTTTCTTCTTTCTTTCTTCTTTCTTTCTTCTTTCTTCTTTGTTTCTTTCCTCTTTCTTTCTTCTTTCTTTCTTTCTTTCTTCGTTCTTCCTTTCTTCTTTCTTTCTTCTTTCTTTCTTCTTTCTTTCTTCTTTCTTTCTTCTTTCTTTCTTCTTTCTTTCTTTCTTCTTTCTTTCTTCTTTCTTTCTTTCTTTCTTCTTTGTTTCTTTCCTCTTTGTTTCTTCTTTCTTTCTTCTTCATTCTTCCTTTCTTCTTTCTTTCTTTCTTTCTTCTTTGTTTCTTTCCTCTTTCTTTCTTTCTTTCTTTCTTCTTTCTTTCTTCATTCCTTCTTACATCATTCTTACTTCTTTCTTTCTTGATTCTTTCTTCTTTCTTTCCTCTTTCTTTCTTCTTTCTTTCTCCTTTCATTATTCTTCATTTCTTCTTCCTTACTTCTTACTTCTTTCTTTCTTACTTCTTTCATATTTCTTTCTTCTTTCTTCTTTCTTTGTTCTTTCTTTCTTCTTTCTTTCTTTCTTCTTTGTTTCTTTTCTCTTTATTTCTTCTTTCTTTCTTTCTTCATTCTTCCTTTCTTCTTTCTTTCTTTCTTTCTTTCTTCTTTCCTTCTTCTTTCTTTCTTCCCTCTCTTCTTTCTCTCTTCTTTCTTTCTTCTTTCTTTCTTCATTCTTACTTACATATTTCTTAATTCTTTCTTTCTTCTTTCTTTCTTTCTTCTTTCTTTCTAACATCTTTCTTTCTTCTTCCTTTCTTCTTCCTTTCTTCTTTCTTTCTTACTTCTTTCTTACTTCTATCTTACTTCTTTCTTTCTTCTTTCTCTCTTTCTTCTTTGTTTCTTCTTTCTTTCTTCTTTCTTCTTTCTTTCTTCTTCCTTTCTTCTTCCTTTCTTCTTTCTTTCTTCTTTCTTTTTTCTTCCTTTATTCTTCCATTCTTCTTTCTTCTTTCTTTCTTTCTTCTTTCTTTCCTCTTTCTTTCTTCTTTCTTTCATCTTTATTTCTTCTTTCCTTCTTTCTTTTTTCTTTCTACTATCTTTCTTCTTTCTCCTTTCTTTTTCTTTCTTTCTTCTTTCTCTCTTCTTTCTCTCTTTCTTCTTTCTTTCTACTTTCTCTCTTCTTTCTTTCTTCTTTCTTTCTTCTTCCTTTCTTCTTTCTTTATTCTTCCTTTCTTCTTCCTTTCTTCTTTCTTTCTTCTTTCTCTCTTCTTTCTCTCATTCTTCTTTCTTTCTTCTTTCTCTCTTCTTTCTTTCTTCATTATTTCTTTCTTCTTTCTTTCTTCTGTATTTCTTTCTTTCTTCTTTGTTTCTTTCCTCTTTCTTTCTTCTTTCTTTCTTTCTTCATTCTTCCTTTCTTCTTTCTTTCTTTCTTCTTTATTTCTTTCTTTCTTCTTTCTTTCTTACTTCTTTCTTTCTTACTTCTTTCATATTTCTTTTCTTTCTTCTTTCTTTTTTCTTTCTTTCTTCTTTATTTTTTCTTTCTTTCTTCTTTCTTTCTTCTTCCTTTCTTCTTTTGTTCTTTCTCCTTTCTTTCTTCTTTCTTTCTTCTTTCTTTCTTTGTTTCTTCTTTGTTTCATTCCTCTTTCTTTCTTCTTTCTTTATTCTTCTTTCTTTCTTACTTCTTTCTTATTTTTTCTTACTTCTTTCTTCCTTATTTATTTCTTTCTTCTTTCTTTCTTCTTTCTTTATTCTTTCTTAATTCATTCTTTCTTACTTGTTTCCTTCTTCTTTCTTCTTTCTTTCTTTCTTACTTCTTTCTTTCCTCTTTCTTTCTTCTTTCTTTCATCGTTCTTTCTTTCTTCTTTCTTGCTTTCTTCTTCCTTTCTTCATTTTCTTACTTCTTTCTTACTACTTTCATTCTTCTTTCTTTCTTCATTCTTTCTTACATCTTTCTTCCTTCTTTCTTTCTTCTTTCTTTCTTTCTTCTTTCTTTCTAACATCTTTCTTTCTTCTTTCTTTCTTCTTTCTTCGTTCTTTCTTTCTTCTTTCTTCCTTTCTTCTTCCTTTCTACTTTCTTTCTTCTTTCTTTCTTCTTCCTTACTTCTTTCTTCTTCTTTCCTCTTTCTTTCTTCTTTCTTTCTTTCTTCTTCCTTTCTTCTTCCTTTCTTCTTTCTTTCCTCTTTCTTTCTTCTTTTCTTTCTTCTATCTTTCTTCTATCTTTCTCCTTTCTCTCTTCTTTCTTTCTTCTTTCTTTCTTTCTTCTTTCTTGCTGCTTTCTTCTTTCTTTCCTTCTTCTTTCTTGCTTCTTTCTTTCTTCTTTCTTCTTTCTTTCTTCTTTCTTTCTTCTTTCTTTCTTTTTTCTTCTATGTTTCTTTTCTCTTTATTTCTTCTTTCTTTCTTTCTTCACTCTTTCTTCCTTTCTTCTTTCTTTCTTTCTTTCTTCTTTCTTTCTTCTTTCTTTCGTCTTGATTTCTTCTTTCTTTCTTGTTTCTTTCTTATTTCTTTATTCTTCTTTCTTTCTTTCTTCTTTCTTAGTTTTTTCTTACTTCTTTCTTCCTTCTTTATTTCTTTCTTCTTTCTTTCTTCTTTCTTCTTTCTTTCTTTCTACTTCTTTCTTTCCTCCTTCTTTCTTCTTTCTTTCTTCTTTCTTTCTCGTTCTTTCTTCTTTCTTCCTTTCTTCTTCCTTTCTACTTCCTTTCTTCATTCTTTCTTACTTCTTTCTTACTACTTTCTTTCTTCTTCCTTTCTTCTTTCTTTCTTCTTCCTTTCTTCTTTCTTCTTTCTTTCCTCTTTCTTTCTTCTTTCGTTCTTCTTTCTTTCTTCTTTCTTTCTTCTTCTTTCTTCTTTCCTTCTTTCTTTTTTCTTTCTTCTGTCTTTCTTCTTTCTTCTTTCTTTCTTCTTTCTTTCTTCTTTCTTTCTTCTTTCGTTCTTCTTTCGTTCTTCTTTCTCCTTTATTTCTTCTTTCCTTCTTTCTTTTTTCTTTCTTCGTTCTTTCTTTCTTCTTTCTTCCTTTCTTCTTCCTTTCTACTTCCTTTCTTCTTTCTTTCTTACTTCTTTCTTACTACTTTCTTGCTACTTTCTTTCTTCTTTCTTTCCTCTTTCTTTCTTCTTCCTTTATTCTTTCTTTCTTCTTTCTTTCCTCTTTCTTTCTTCTTTCTTTCTACTATCTTTCTTCTATCTTTCTCCTTTCTCTCTTAATTCTTTCTTCTTTCTTTCTTTCTTCTTCCTTTCTTCTTTCTTCTTTCTTTCTTACTTCTTTCTTACTACTTTCTTGCTACTTTCTTTCTTCTTTCTTTCTTCTTTCTTTCTTCTTCCTTTCTTCTTTCCTCTTTCTTTCCTCTTACTTTCTTCCTCCTTTCTCCTTCCTTTCTTCTTTCTTTCCTCTTCCTTTCTTCTTCCTTTCTTCTTTCTTTCTTCTTTATTTCTTCTTTCTTTCTTCATTCTTTCTTCTTTCTTTCTTTCTTTCTTTCTTCATTCTTCCTTTCTTCTTTCTTTCTTATTTCTTTCTTCTCTCTTTCTTCTTTCTTTCTTCTTTCTTTCTTCTTTCTTTCTTCTTTCTTTCTTCTTTCTTTCTTCTTTCTTTCTTTCTTCTTTCTTACTACTTTCTTGCTACTATCTTTCTTCTTTCTTTCTTCTTTCTTTCTTCTTCCTTTCTTCTTTCTTCTTTCTTTCCTCTTACTTTCTTCTTTCTTTCTCCTTCCTTTCTTCTTTCTTTCCTCTTCCTTTCTTCTTCCTTTCTTCTTTCTTTCTTCTTTATTTCTTCTTTCTTTCTTCATCTTTCTTCTTTCTTTCTTTCTTCTTTCTTTCTTCTTCCTTTCTTCTTTCTTTATTCTCCTTTCTTCTTTCTTTCTTCTTTCTTTCTTCTTTCTTCTTCTTTCTTTCTTCTTTCTTCTTTGTTTCTTTCCTCTTCTTTCTTCTTTCTTTCTTTCTTTCTTCGTTCTTCCTTTCTTCTTTCTTTCTTCTTTCTTTCTTCTTTCTTTCTTCTTTCTTTCTTCTTTCTTTCTTCTTTCTTTCTTCTTTCTTTCTTTCTTCTTTCTTTCTTCTTTCTTTCTTTCTTTCTTCTTTGTTTCTTTCCTCTTTGTTTCTTCTTTCTTTCTTTCTTCATTCTTCCTTTCTTCTTTCTTTCTTTCTTTCTTCTTTGTTTCTTTCCTCTTTCTTTCTTTCTTTCTTTCTTCTTTCTTTCTTCTTTCTTTCTTCTTTCTTTCTTCTTTCTTTCTTCATTCCTTCTTACATCATTCTTACTTCTTTCTTTCTTGATTCTTTCTTCTTTCTTTCCTCTTTCTTTCTTCTTTCTTTCTCCTTTCATTATTCTTCATTTCTTCTTCCTTACTTCTTACTTCTTTCTTTCTTACTTCTTTCATATTTCTTTCTTCTTTCTTCTTTCTTTGTTCTTTCTTTCTTCTTTCTTTCTTTCTTTCTTCTTTGTTTCTTTTCTCTTTATTTCTTCTTTCTTTCTTTCTTCATTCTTCCTTTCTTCTTTCTTTCTTTCTTTCTTTCTTCTTTCCTTCTTCTTTCTTTCTTCCCTCTCTTCTTTCTCTCTTCTTTCTTTCTTCTTTCTTTCTTCATTCTTACTTACATATTTCTTACTTCTTTCTTTCTTCTTTCTTTCTTCTTCTTTCTTTCTAACATCTTCTTTCTTCTTCCTTTCTTCTTCCTTTCTCTTCTTTCTTACTTCTTTCTTACTTCTATCTTACTTCTTTCTTTCTTCTTTCTCTCTTTCTTCTTTGTTTCTTCTTTCTTTCTCTTTCTTCTTTCTTTCTTCTTCCTTTCTTCTTCCTTTCTTCTTTCTTTCTTCTTTCTTTTTTCTTCCTTTATTCTTCCTTCTTCTATCTTTCTTCTTTCTTTCTTTCTTCTTTCTTTCTTTCTTCTTTCTTTCCTCTTTCTTTCTTCTTTCTTTCATCTTTATTTCTTCTTTCCTTCTTTCTTTTTTCTTTCTACTATCTTTCTTCTTTCTCCTTTCTTTTTTCTTTCTTTCTTCTTTCTCTCTTCTTTCTCTCTTTCTTCTTTCTTTCTACTTTCTCTCTTCTTTCTTTCTTCTTTCTTTCTTCTTCCTTTCTTCTTTCTTTATTCTTCCTTTCTTCTTCCTTTCTTCTTTCTTTCTTCTTTCTCTCTTCTTTCTCTCATTCTTCTTTCTTCTTCTTTCTCTCTTCTTTCTTTCTTCATTATTTCTTTCTTCTTTCTTTCTTCTTTCTTTCTTCATTCTTACTTACATATTTCTTACTTCTTTCTTTCTTCTTTCTTTCTTTCTTCTTTCTTTCTAACATCTTTCTTTCTTCTTCCTTTCTTCTTCCTTTCTTCTTTCTTTCTTACTTCTTTCTTACTTCTATCTTACTTCTTTCTTTCTTCTTTCTCTCTTTCTTCTTTGTTTCTTCTTTCTTTCTTCTTTCTTCTTTCTTTCTTCTTCCTTTCTTCTTCCTTTCTTCTTTCTTTCTTCTTTCTTTTTTCTCCTTTATTCTTCCATTCTTCTATCTTTCTTCTTTCTTTCTTTCTTCTTTCTTTCTTTCTTCTTTCTTTCCTCTTTCTTTCTTCTTTCTTTCATCTTTATTTCTTCTTTCCTTCTTTCTTTTTTCTTTCTACTATCTTTCTTCTTTCTCCTTTCTTTTTTCTTTCTTTCTTCTTTCTCTCTTCTTTCTCTCTTTCTTCTTTCTTTCTACTTTCTCTCTTCTTTCTTTCTTCTTTCTTTCTTCTTCCTTTCTTCTTTCTTTATTCTTCCTTTCTTCTTCCTTTCTTCTTTCTTTCTTCTTTCTCTCTTCTTTCTCTCATTCTTCTTTCTTTCTTCTTTCTCTCTTCTTTCTTTCTTCATTATTTCTTTCTTCTTTCTTTCTTCTTTATTTCTTTCTTTCTTCTTTGTTTCTTTCCTCTTTCTTTCTTCTTTCTTTCTTTCTTCATTCTTCCTTTCTTCTTTCTTTCTTTCTTCTTTATTTCTTTCTTTCTTCTTTCTTTCTTACTTCTTTCTTTCTTACTTCTTTCATATTTCTTTTTCTTTCTTCTTTCTTTTTTCTTTCTTCTTTCTTTATTTTTTCTTTCTTTCTTCTTTCTTTCTTCTTCCTTTCTTCTTTCGTTCTTTCTCCTTTCTTTCTTCTTTCTTTCTTCTTTCTTTCTTTGTTTCTTCTTTGTTTCATTCCTCTTTCTTTCTTCTTTCTTTATTCTTCTTTCTTTCTTACTTCTTTCTTATTTTTTCTTACTTCTTTCTTCCTTATTTATTTCTTTCTTCTTTCTTTCTTCTTTCTTTATTCTTTCTTAATTCATTCTTTCTTACTTGTTTCGTTCTTCTTTCTTCTTTCTTCGTTCTTTCTTTCTTCTTTCTTCCTTTCTTCTTCCTTTCTACTTTCTTTCTTCTTTCTTTCTTCTTCCTTACTTCTTTCTTCTTTCTTTCCTCTTTCTTTCTTCTTTCTTTCTTTCTTCTTCCTTTCTTCTTCCTTTCTTCTTTCTTTCCTCTTTCTTTCTTCTTTCTTTCTTCTATCTTTCTTCTATCTTTCTCCTTTCTCTCTTCTTTCTTTCTTCTTTCTTTCTTTCTTCTTTCTTGCTGCTTTCTTCTTTCTTTCCTTCTTCTTTCTTGCTTCTTTCTTTCTTCTTTCTTCTTTCTTTCTTCTTTCTTTCTTTTTTCTTCTATGTTTCTTTTCTCTTTATTTCTTCTTTCTTTCTTTCTTCATTCTTTCTTCCTTCTTCTTTCTTTCTTTCTTTCTTCTTTCTTTCTTCTTTCTTTCGTCTTGATTTCTTCTTTCTTTCTTGTTTCTTTCTTATTTCTTTATTCTTCTTTCTTTCTTTCTTCTTTCTTAGTTTTTTCTTTCTTCTTTCTTCCTTCTTTATTTCTTTCTTTCTTTCTTCTTTCTTCTTTCTTTCTTTCTTACTTCTTTCTTTCCTCCTTCTTTCTTCTTTCTTTCTTCTTTCTTTCTTCGTTCTTTCTTTCTTCTTTCTTGCTTTCTTCTTCCTTTCTTCATTCTTTCTTACTTCTTTCTTACTACTTTCATTCTTCTTTCTTTCTTCATTCTTTCTTACATCTTTCTTCCTTCTTTCTTTCTTCTTTCTTTCTTTCTTCTTTCTTTCTAACATCTTTCTTTCTTCTTTCTTTCTTCTTTCTTCGTTCTTTCTTTCTTCTTTCTTCCTTTCTTCTTCCTTTCTACTTTCTTTCTTCTTTCTTTCTTCTTCCTTACTTCTTTCTTCTTTCTTTCCTCTTTCTTTCTTCTTTCTTTCTTTCTTCTTCCTTTCTTCTTCCTTTCTTCTTTCTTTCCTCTTTCTTTCTTCTTTCTTTCTTCTATCTTTCTTCTATCTTTCTCCTTTCTCTCTTCTTTCTTTCTTCTTTCTTTCTTTCTTCTTTCTTGCTGCTTTCTTCTTTCTTTCCTTCTTCTTTCTTGCTTCTTTCTTTCTTCTTTCTTCTTTCTTTCTTCTTTCTTTCTTCTTTCTTTCTTCTTTCTTTCTTTTTTCTTCTATGTTTCTTTTCTCTTTATTTCTTCTTTCTTTCTTTCTTCATTCTTTCTTCCTTTCTTCTTTCTTTCTTTCTTTCTTCTTTCTTTCTTCTTTCTTTCGTCTTGATTTCTTCTTTCTTTCTTGTTTCTTTCTTATTTCTTTATTCTTCTTTCTTTCTTTCTTCTTTCTTAGTTTTTTCTTACTTCTTTCTTCCTTCTTTATTTCTTTCTTCTTTCTTTCTTCTTTCTTCTTTCTTTCTTTCTTACTTCTTTCTTTCCTCCTTCTTTCTTCTTTCTTTCTTCTTTCTTTCTTCGTTCTTTCTTCTTTCTTCCTTTCTTCTTCCTTTCTACTTCCTTTCTTCATTCTTTCTTACTTCTTTCTTACTACTTTCTTTCTTCTTCCTTTCTTCTTTCTTTCTTCTTCCTTTCTTCTTTCTTCTTTCTTTCCTCTTTCTTTCTTCTTTCGTTCTTCTTTCTTTCTTCTTTCTTTCTTCTTTCTTTCTTCTTTCCTTCTTTCTTTTTTCTTTCTTCTGTCTTTCTTCTTTCTTCTTTCTTTCTTCTTTCTTTCTTCTTTCTTTCTTCTTTCGTTCTTCTTTCGTTCTTCTTTCTCCTTTATTTCTTCTTTCCTTCTTTCTTTTTTCTTTCTTCGTTCTTTCTTTCTTCTTTCTTCCTTTCTTCTTCCTTTCTACTTCCTTTCTTCTTTCTTTCTTACTTCTTTCTTACTACTTTCTTGCTACTTTCTTTCTTCTTTCTTTCCTCTTTCTTTCTTCTTCCTTTATTCTTTCTTTCTTCTTTCTTTCCTCTTTCTTTCTTCTTTCTTTCTACTATCTTTCTTCTATCTTTCTCCTTTCTCTCTTAATTCTTTCTTCTTTCTTTCTTTCTTCTTCCTTTCTTCTTTCTTCTTTCTTTCTTACTTCTTTCTTACTACTTTCTTGCTACTTTCTTTCTTCTTTCTTTCTTCTTTCTTTCTTCTTCCTTTCTTCTTTCCTCTTTCTTTCCTCTTACTTTCTTCCTCCTTTCTCCTTCCTTTCTTCTTTCTTTCCTCTTCCTTTCTTCTTCCTTTCTTCTTTCTTTCTTCTTTATTTCTTCTTTCTTTCTTCATTCTTTCTTCTTTCTTTCTTTCTTTCTTTCTTCATTCTTCCTTTCTTCTTTCTTTCTTATTTCTTTCTTCTCTCTTTCTTCTTTCTTTCTTCTTTCTTTCTTCTTTCTTTCTTCTTTCTTTCTTCTTTCTTTCTTCTTTCTTTCTTTCTTCTTTCTTTCTTCTTTCTTTCTTTCTTTCTTCTTTGTTTCTTTCCTCTTCTTTCTTCTTTCTTTCTTCCTTCATTCTTCCTTTCTTCTTTCTTTCTTTCTTCTTTCTTTCTTTCTTTCTTCTTTGTTTCTTTCCTCTTTCTTCTTTCTTTCTTCATTCTTTCTTCTTTCTTTCTTCTTCCTTTCTTCTTTCTTTCCTCTTTCTTTATTCTTTCTTTCTACTATCTTTCTTCTATCTTTCTCCTTTCTCTCTTAATTCTTTCTTCTTTCTTTCTTTCTTCTTCCTTTCTTATTTCTTCTTCTTCTTCTTTCTTTCTTACTTCTTTCTTACTACTTTCTTGCTACTATATCTTTCTTCTTTCTTTCTTCTTTCTTTCTTCTTCCTTTCTTCTTTCTTCTTTCTTTCCTCTTACTTTCTTCTTCCTTTCTCCTTCCTTTCTTCTTTCTTTCCTCTTCCTTTCTTCTTCCTTTCTTCTTTCTTTCTTCTTTATTTCTTCTTTCTTTCTTCATTCTTTCTTCTTTCTTTCTTTCTTCTTTCTTTCTTCTTCCTTTCTTCTTTCTTTATTCTTCCTTTCTTCTTCCTTTCTTCTTTCTTTCTTCTTTCTTTCTTCTTTCTTTCTTCTTTCTTCTTTGTTTCTTTCCTCTTTCTTTCTTCTTTCTTTCTTTCTTTCTTCGTTCTTCCTTTCTTCTTTCTTTCTTCTTTCTTTCTTCTTTCTTTCTTCTTTCTTTCTTCTTTCTTTCTTCTTTCTTTCTTCTTTCTTTCTTTCTTCTTTCTTTCTTCTTTCTTTCTTTCTTTCTTCTTTGTTTCTTTCCTCTTTGTTTCTTCTTTCTTTCTTTCTTCATTCTTCCTTTCTTCTTTCTTTCTTTCTTTCTTCTTTGTTTCTTTCCTCTTTCTTTCTTTCTTTCTTTCTTCTTTCTTTCTTCTTTCTTTCTTCTTTCTTTCTTCATTCCTTCTTACATCATTCTTACTTCTTTCTTTCTTGATTCTTTCTTCTTTCTTTCCTCTTTCTTTCTTCTTTCTTTCTCCTTTCATTATTCTTCATTTCTTCTTCCTTACTTCTTACTTCTTTCTTTCTTACTTCTTTCATATTTCTTTCTTCTTTCTTCTTTCTTTGTTCTTTCTTTCTTCTTTCTTTCTTTCTTTCTTCTTTGTTTCTTTTCTCTTTATTTCTTCTTTCTTTCTTTCTTCATTCTTCCTTTCTTCTTTCTTTCTTTCTTTCTTTCTTCTTTCCTTCTTCTTTCTTTCTTCCCTCTCTTCTTTCTCTCTTCTTTCTTTCTTCTTTCTTTCTTCATTCTTACTTACATATTTCTTACTTCTTTCTTTCTTCTTTCTTTCTTTCTTCTTTCTTTCTAACATCTTTCTTTCTTCTTCCTTTCTTCTTCCTTTCTTCTTTCTTTCTTACTTCTTTCTTACTTCTATCTTAGTTCTTTCTTTCTTCTTTCTCTCTTTCTTCTTTGTTTCTTCTTTCTTTCTTCTTTCTTCTTTCTTTCTTCTTCCTTTCTTCTTCCTTTCTTCTTTCTTTCTTCTTTCTTTTTTCTTCCTTTATTCTTCCATTCTTCTTTCTTCTTTCTTTCTTTCTTCTTTCTTTCTTCTTTCTTTTTTTCTTCTTTCTTTCCTCTTTCTTTCTTCTTTCTTTCATCTTTATTTCTTCTTTCCTTCTTTCTTTTTTCTTTCTACTATCTTTCTTCTTTCTCCTTTCTTTTTTCTTTCTTTCTTCTTTCTCTCTTCTTTCTCTCTTTCTTCTTTCTTTCTACTTTCTCTCTTCTTTCTTTCTTCTTTCTTTCTTCTTCCTTTCTTCTTTCTTTATTCTTCCTTTCTTCTTCCTTTCTTCTTTCTTTCTTCTTTCTCTCTTCTTTCTCTCATTCTTCTTTCTTTCTTCTTTCTCTCTTCTTTCTTTCTTCATTATTTCTTTCTTCTGTATTTCTTTCTTTCTTCTTTGTTTCTTTCCTCTTTCTTTCTTCTTTCTTTCTTTCTTCATTCTTCCTTTCTTCTTTCTTTCTTTCTTCTTTATTTCTTTCTTTCTTCTTTCTTTCTTACTTCTTTCTTTCTTACTTCTTTCATATTTCTTTTTCTTTCTTCTTTCTTTTTTCTTTCTTTCTTCTTCCTTTCTTCTTTCGTTCTTTCTCCTTTCTTTCTTCTTTCTTTCTTCTTTCTTTCTTCTTTCTTTCTTTGTTTCTTCTTTGTTTCATTCCTCTTTCTTTCTTCTTTCTTTATTCTTCTTTCTTTCTTACTTCTTTCTTATTTTTTCTTACTTCTTTCTTCCTTATTTATTTCTTTCTTCTTTCTTTCTTCTTTCTTTATTCTTTCTTAATTCATTCTTTCTTACTTGTTTCGTTCTTCTTTCTTCTTTCTTTCTTTCTTACTTCTTTCTTTCCTCTTTCTTTCTTCTTTCTTTCTTCGTTCTTTCTTTCTTCTTTCTTGCTTTCTTCTTCCTTTCTTCATTCTTTCTTTCTTCTTTCTTACTACTTTCATTCTTCTTTCTTTCTTCATTCTTTCTTACATCTTTCTTCCTTCTTTCTTTCTTCTTTCTTTCTTTCTTCTTTCTTTCTAACATCTTTCTTTCTTCTTTCTTTCTTCTTTCTTCGTTCTTTCTTTCTTCTTTCTTCCTTTCTTCTTCCTTTCTACTTTCTTTCTTCTTTCTTTCTTCTTCCTTACTTCTTTCTTCTTTCTTTCCTCTTTCTTTCTTCTTTCTTTCTTTCTTCTTCCTTTCTTCTTCCTTTCTTCTTTCTTTCCTCTTTCTTTCTTCTTTCTTTCTTCTATCTTTCTTCTATCTTTCTCCTTTCTCTCTTCTTTCTTTCTTCTTTCTTTCTTTCTTCTTTCTTGCTGCTTTCTTCTTTCTTTCCTTCTTCTTTCTTGCTTCTTTCTTTCTTCTTTCTTCTTTCTTTCTTCTTTCTTTCTTCTTTCTTTCTTTTTTCTTCTATGTTTCTTTTCTCTTTATTTCTTCTTTCTTTCTTTCTTCATTCTTTCTTCCTTTCTTCTTTCTTTCTTTCTTTCTTCTTTCTTTCTTCTTTCTTTCGTCTTGATTTCTTCTTTCTTTCTTGTTTCTTTCTTATTTCTTTATTCTTCTTTCTTTCTTTCTTCTTTCTTAGTTTTTTCTTACTTCTTTCTTCCTTCTTTATTTCTTTCTTCTTTCTTTCTTCTTTCTTCTTTCTTTCTTTCTTACTTCTTTCTTTCCTCCTTCTTTCTTCTTTCTTTCTTCTTTCTTTCTTCGTTCTTTCTTCTTTCTTCCTTTCTTCTTCCTTTCTACTTCCTTTCTTCATTCTTTCTTACTTCTTTCTTACTACTTTCTTTCTTCTTCCTTTCTTCTTTCTTTCTTCTTCCTTTCTTCTTTCTTCTTTCTTTCCTCTTTCTTTCTTCTTTCGTTCTTCTTTCTTTCTTCTTTCTTTCTTCTTTCTTTCTTCTTTCCTTCTTTCTTTTTTCTTTCTTCTGTCTTTCTTCTTTCTTCTTTCTTTCTTCTTTCTTTCTTCTTTCTTTCTTCTTTCGTTCTTTTTTCGTTCTTCTTTCTCCTTTATTTCTTCTTTCCTTCTTTCTTTTTTCTTTCTTCGATCTTTCTTTCTTCTTTCTTCCTTTCTTCTTCCTTTCTACTTCCTTTCTTCTTTCTTTCTTACTTCTTTCTTACTACTTTCTTGCTACTTTCTTTCTTCTTTCTTTCCTCTTTCTTTCTTCTTCCTTTATTCTTTCTTTCTTCTTTCTTTCCTCTTTCTTTCTTCTTTCTTTCTACTATCTTTCTTCTATCTTTCTCCTTTCTCTCTTAATTCTTTCTTCTTTCTTTCTTTCTTCTTCCTTTCTTCTTTCTTCTTTCTTTCTTACTTCTTTCTTACTACTTTCTTGCTACTTTCTTTCTTCTTTCTTTCTTCTTTCTTTCTTCTTCCTTTCTTCTTTCCTCTTTCTTTCCTCTTACTTTCTTCCTCCTTTCTCCTTCCTTTCTTCTTTCTTTCCTCTTCCTTTCTTCTTCCTTTCTTCTTTCTTTCTTCTTTATTTCTTCTTTCTTTCTTCATTCTTTCTTCTTTCTTTCTTTCTTTCTTTCTTCATTCTTCCTTTCTTCTTTCTTTCTTATTTCTTTCTTCTCTCTTTCTTCTTTCTTTCTTCTTTCTTTCTTCTTTCTTTCTTCTTTCTTTCTTTCTTCTTTCTTTCTTCTTTCTTTCTTTCTTTCTTCTTTCTTTCTTTCTTTCTTCTTTGTTTCTTTCCTCTTTCTTTCTTCTTTCTTTCTTCCTTCATTCTTCCTTTCTTCTTTCTTTCTTTCTTCTTTCTTTCTTTCTTTCTTCTTTGTTTCTTTCCTCTTTCTTCTTTCTTTCTTCATTCTTTCTTCTTTCTTTCTTCTTCCTTTCTTCTTTCTTTCCTCTTTCTTTATTCTTTCTTTCTACTATCTTTCTTCTATCTTTCTCCTTTCTCTCTTAATTCTTTCTTCTTTCTTTCTTTCTTCTTCCTTTCTTCTTTCTTCTTTCTTCTTTCTTTCTTACTTCTTTCTTACTACTTTCTTGCTACTATCTTTCTTCTTTCTTTCTTCTTTCTTTCTTCTTCCTTTCTTCTTTCTTCTTTCTTTCCTCTTACTTTCTTCTTCCTTTCTCCTTCCTTTCTTCTTTCTTTCCTCTTCCTTTCTTCTTCCTTTCTTCTTTCTTTCTTCTTTATTTCTTCTTTCTTTCTTCATTCTTTCTTCTTTCTTTCTTTCTTCTTTCTTTCTTCTTCCTTTCTTCTTTCTTTATTCTTCCTTTCTTCTTCCTTTCTTCTTTCTTTCTTCTTTCTTTCTTCTTTCTTTCTTCTTTCTTCTTTGTTTCTTTCCTCTTTCTTTCTTCTTTCTTTCTTTCTTTCTTCGTTCTTCCTTTCTTCTTTCTTTCTTCTTTCTTTCTTCTTTCTTTCTTCTTTCTTTCTTCTTTCTTTCTTCTTTCTTTCTTCTTTCTTTCTTTCTTCTTTCTTTCTTCTTTCTTTCTTTCTTTCTTCTTTGTTTCTTTCCTCTTTGTTTCTTCTTTCTTTCTTTCTTCATTCTTCCTTTCTTCTTTCTTTCTTTCTTTCTTCTTTGTTTCTTTCCTCTTTCTTTCTTTCTTTCTTTCTTCTTTCTTTCTTCTTTCTTTCTTCTTTCTTTCTTCATTCCTTCTTACATCATTCTTACTTCTTTCTTTCTTGATTCTTTCTTCTTTCTTTCCTCTTTCTTTCTTCTTTCTTTCTCCTTTCATTATTCTTCATTTCTTCTTCCTTACTTCTTACTTCTTTCTTTCTTACTTCTTTCATATTTCTTTCTTCTTTCTTCTTTCTTTGTTCTTTCTTTCTTCTTTCTTTCTTTCTTTCTTCTTTGTTTCTTTTCTCTTTATTTCTTCTTTCTTTCTTTCTTCATTCTTCCTTTCTTCTTTCTTTCTTTCTTTCTTTCTTCTTTCCTTCTTCTTTATTTCTTCCCTCTCTTCTTTCTCTCTTCTTTCTTTCTTCTTTCTTTCTTCATTCTTTCTTACATATTTCTTACTTCTTTCTTTCTTCTTTCTTTCTTTCTTCTTTCTTTCTAACATCTTTCTTTCTTCTTCCTTTCTTCTTCCTTTCTTATTTCTTTCTTACTTCTTTCTTACTTCTATCTTACTTCTTTCTTTCTTCTTTCTCTCTTTCTTCTTTGTTTCTTCTTTCTTTCTTCTTTCTTCTTTCTTTCTTCTTCCTTTCTTCTTCCTTTCTTCTTTCTTTCTTCTTTCTTTTTTCTTCCTTTATTCTTCCATTCTTCTTTCTTCTTTCTTTCTTTCTTCTTTCTGTCTTCTTTCTTTCTTTCTTCTTTCTTTCCTCTTTCTTTCTTCTTTCTTTCATCTTTATTTCTTCTTTCCTTCTTTCTTTTTTCTTTCTACTATCTTTCTTCTTTCTCCTTTCTTTTTTCTTTCTTTCTTCTTTCTCTCTTCTTTCTCTCTTTCTTCTTTCTTTCTACTTTCTCTCTTCTTTCTTTCTTCTTTCTTTCTTCTTCCTTTCTTCTTTCTTTATTCTTCCTTTCTTCTTCCTTTCTTCTTTCTTTCTTCTTTCTCTCTTCTTTCTCTCATTCTTCTTTCTTTCTTCTTTCTCTCTTCTTTCTTTCTTCATTATTTCTTTCTTCTTTCTTTCTTCTGTATTTCTTTCTTTCTTCTTTGTTTCTTTCCTCTTTCTTTCTTCTTTCTTTCTTTCTTCATTCTTCCTTTCTTCTTTCTTTCTTTCTTCTTTATTTCTTTCTTTCTTCTTTCTTTCTTACTTCTTTCTTTCTTACTTCTTTCATATTTCTTTTTCTTTCTTCTTTCTTTTTTCTTTCTTTCTTCTTTATTTTTTCTTTCTTTCTTCTTTCTTTCTTCTTCCTTTCTTCTTTTGTTCTTTCTCCTTTCTTTCTTCTTTCTTTCTTCTTTCTTTCTTTGTTTCTTCTTTGTTTCATTCCTCTTTCTTTCTTCTTTCTTTATTCTTCTTTCTTTCTTACTTCTTTCTTATTTTTTCTTACTTCTTTCTTCCTTATTTATTTCTTTCTTCTTTCTTTCTTCTTTCTTTATTCTTTCTTAATTCATTCTTTCTTACTTGTTTCGTTCTTCTTTCTTCTTTCTTTCTTTCTTACTTCTTTCTTTCCTCTTTCTTTCTTCTTTCTTTCTTCGTTCTTTCTTTCTTCTTTCTTGCTTTCTTCTTCCTTTCTTCATTCTTTCTTACTTCTTTCTTACTACTTTCATTCTTCTTTCTTTCTTCATTCTTTCTTACATCTTTCTTCCTTCTTTCTTTCTTCTTTCTTTCTTTCTTCTTTCTTTCTAACATCTTTCTTTCTTCTTTCTTTCTTCTTTCTTCGTTCTTTCTTTCTTCTTTCTTCCTTTCTTTTTCCTTTCTACTTTCTTTCTTCTTTCTTTCTTCTTCCTTACTTCTTTCTTCTTTCTTTCCTCTTTCTTTCTTCTTTCTTTCTTTCTTCTTCCTTTCTTCTTCCTTTCTTCTTTCTTTCCTCTTTCTTTCTTCTTTCTTTCTTCTATCTTTCTTCTATCTTTCTCCTTTCTCTCTTCTTTCTTTCTTCTTTCTTTCTTTCTTCTTTCTTGCTGCTTTCTTCTTTCTTTCCTTCTTCTTTCTTGCTTCTTTCTTTCTTCTTTCTTCTTTCTTTCTTCTTTCTTTCTTCTTTCTTTCTTTTTTCTTCTATGTTTCTTTTCTCTTTATTTCTTCTTTCTTTCTTTCTTCATTCTTTCTTCCTTTCTTCTTTCTTTCTTTCTTTCTTCTTTCTTTCTTCTTTCTTTCGTCTTGATTTCTTCTTTCTTTCTTGTTTCTTTCTTATTTCTTTATTCTTCTTTCTTTCTTTCTTCTTTCTTAGTTTTTTCTTACTTCTTTCTTCCTTCTTTATTTCTTTCTTCTTTCTTTCTTCTTTCTTCTTTCTTTCTTTCTTACTTCTTTCTTTCCTCCTTCTTTCTTCTTTCTTTCTTCTTTCTTTCTTCGTTCTTTCTTCTTTCTTCCTTTCTTCTTCCTTTCTACTTCCTTTCTTCATTCTTTCTTACTTCTTTCTTACTACTTTCTTTCTTCTTCCTTTCTTCTTTCTTTCTTCTTCCTTTCTTCTTTCTTCTTTCTTTCCTCTCTCTTTCTTCTTTCGTTCTTCTTTCTTTCTTCTTTCTTTCTTCTTTCTTTCTTCTTTCCTTCTTTCTTTTTTCTTTCTTCTGTCTTTCTTCTTTCTTTCTTCTTTCTTTCTTCTTTCTTTCTTCTTTCGTTCTTCTTTCGTTCTTCTTTCTCCTTTATTTCTTCTTTCCTTCTTTCTTTTTTCTTTCTTCGTTCTTTCTTTCTTCTTTCTTCCTTTCTTCTTCCTTTCTACTTCCTTTCTTCTTTCTTTCTTACTTCTTTCTTACTACTTTCTTGCTACTTTCTTTCTTCTTTCTTTCCTCTTTCTTTCTTCTTCCTTTATTCTTTCTTTCTTCTTTCTTTCCTCTTTCTTTCTTCTTTCTTTCTACTATCTTTCTTCTCTCTTTCTCCTTTCTCTCTTAATTCTTTCTTCTTTCTTTCTTTCTTCTTCCTTTCTTCTTTCTTCTTTCTTTCTTACTTCTTTCTTACTACTTTCTTGCTACTTTCTTTCTTCTTTCTTTCTTCTTTCTTTCTTCTTCCTTTCTTCTTTCCTCTTTCTTTCCTCTTACTTTCTTCCTCCTTTCTCCTTCCTTTCTTCTTTCTTTCCTCTTCCTTTCTTCTTCCTTTCTTCTTTCTTTCTTCTTTATTTCTTCTTTCTTTCTTCATTCTTTCTTCTTTCTTTCTTTCTTTCTTTCTTTCTTTCTTCATTCTTCCTTTCTTCTTTCTTTCTTCTCTCTTTCTTCTTTCTTTCTTCTTTCTTTCTTCTTTCTTTCTTCTTTCTTTCTTCTTTCTTTCTTCTTTCTTTCTTTCTTCTTTCTTTCTTCTTTCTTTCTTTCTTTCTTCTTTGTTTCTTTCCTCTTTCTTTCTTCTTTCTTTCTTCCTTCATTCTTCCTTTCTTCTTTCTTTCTTTCTTCTTTCTTTCTTTCTTTCTTTCTTCTTTGTTTCTTTCCTCTTTCTTCTTTCTTTCTTCTTTCTTTCTTCATTCTTTCTTCTTTCTTTCATCTTCCTTTCTTCTTTCTTTCCTCTTTCTTTATTCTTTCTTTCTACTATCTTTCTTCTATCTTTCTCCTTTCTCTCTTAATTCTTTCTTCTTTCTTTCTTTCTTCTTCCTTTCTTCTTTCTTCTTTCTTCTTTCTTTCTTACTTCTTTCTTACTACTTTCTTGCTACTATCTTTCTTCTTTCTTTCTTCTTTCTTTCTTCTTCCTTTCTTCTTTCTTCTTTCTTTCCTCTTACTTTCTTCTTCCTTTCTCCTTCCTTTCTTCTTTCTTTCCTCTTCCTTTCTTCTTCCTTTCTTCTTTCTTTCTTCTTTATTTCTTCTTTCTTTCTTCATTCTTTCTTCTTTCTTTCTTTCTTCTTTCTTTCTTCTTCCTTTCTTCTTTCTTTATTCTTCCTTTCTTCTTCCTTTCTTCTTTCTTTCTTCTTTCTTTCTTCTTTCTTTCTTCTTTCTTCTTTGTTTCTTTCCTCTTTCTTTCTTCTTTCTTTCTTTCTTTCTTCGTTCTTCCTTTCTTCTTTCTTTCTTCTTTCTTTCTTCTTTCTTTCTTCTTTCTTTCTTCTTTCTTTCTTCTTTCTTTCTTCTTTCTTTCTTTCTTCTTTCTTTCTTCTTCTCTTTCTTTCTTTCTTCTTTGTTTCTTTCCTCTTTGTTTCTTCTTTCTTTCTTTCTTCATTCTTCCTTTCTTCTTTCTTTCTTTCTTTCTTCTTTGTTTCTTTCCTCTTTCTTTCTTTCTTTCTTTCTTCTTTCTTTCTTCTTTCTTTCTTCTTTCTTTCTTCATTCCTTCTTACATCATTCTTACTTCTTTCTTTCTTGATTCTTTCTTCTTTCTTTCCTCTTTCTTTCTTCTTTCTTTCTCCTTTCATTATTCTTCATTTCTTCTTCCTTACTTCTTACTTCTTTCTTTCTTACTTCTTTCATATTTCTTTCTTCTTTCTTCTTTCTTTGTTCTTTCTTTCTTCTTTCTTTCTTTCTTTCTTCTTTGTTTCTTTTCTCTTTATTTCTTCTTTCTTTCTTTCTTCATTCTTCCTTTCTTCTTTCTTTCTTTCTTTCTTTCTTCTTTCCTTCTTCTTTCTTTCTTCCCTCTCTTCTTTCTCTCTTCTTTCTTTCTTCTTTCTTTCTTCATTCTTACTTAGATATTTCTTACTTCTTTCTTTCTTCTTTCTTTCTTTCTTCTTTCTTTCTAACATCTTTCTTTCTTCTTCCTTTCTTCTTCCTTTCTTCTTTCTTTCTTACTTCTTTCTTACTTCTATCTTACTTCTTTCTTTCTTCTTTCTCTCTTTCTTCTTTGTTTCTTCTTTCTTTCTTCTTTCTTCTTTCTTTCTTCTTCCTTTCTTCTTCCTTTCTTCTTTCTTTCTTCTTTCTTTTTTCTTCCTTTATTCTTCCATTCTTCTATCTTTCTTCTTTCTTTCTTTATTCTTTCTTTCTTCTTTCTTTCTTTCTTCTTTCTTTCCTCTTTCTTTCTTCTTTCTTTCATCTTTATTTCTTCTTTCCTTCTTTCTTTTTTCTTTCTACTATCTTTCTTCTTTCTCCTTTCTTTTTTCTTTCTTTCTTCTTTCTCTCTTCTTTCTCTCTTTCTTCTTTCTTTCTACTTTCTCTCTTCTTTCTTTCTTCTTTCTTTCTTCTTCCTTTCTTCTTTCTTTATTCTTCCTTTCTTCTTCCTTTCTTCTTTCTTTCTTCTTTCTCTCTTCTTTCTCTCATTCTTCTTTCTTTCTTCTTTCTCTCTTCTTTCTTTCTTCATTATTTCTTTCTTCTTTCTTTCTTCTTTATTTCTTTCTTTCTTCTTTGTTTCTTTCCTCTTTCTTTCTTCTTTCTTTCTTTCTTCATTCTTCCTTTCTTCTTTCTTTCTTTCTTCTTTATTTCTTTCTTTCTTCTTTCTTTCTTACTTCTTTCTTTCTTACTTCTTTCATATTTCTTTTTCTTTCTTCTTTCTTTTTTCTTTCTTTCTTCTTTATTTTTTCTTTCTTTCTTCTTTCTTTCTTCTTCCTTTCTTCTTTCGTTCTTTCTCCTTTCTTTCTTCTTTCTTTCTTCTTTCTTTCTTTGTTTCTTCTTTGTTTCATTCCTCTTTCTTTCTTCTTTCTTTATTCTTCTTTCTTTCTTACTTCTTTCTTATTTTTTCTTACTTCTTTCTTCCTTATTTATTTCTTTCTTCTTTCTTTCTTCTTTCTTTATTCTTTCTTAATTCATTCTTTCTTACTTGTTTCGTTCTTCTTTCTTCTTTCTTTCTTTCTTACTTCTTTCTTTCCTCTTTCTTTCTTCTTTCTTTCTTCGTTCTTTCTTTCTTCTTTCTTGCTTTCTTCTTCCTTTCTTCATACTTTCTTACTTCTTTCTTACTACTTTCATTCTTCTTTCTTTCTTCATTCTTTCTTACATCTTTCTTCCTTCTTTCTTTCTTCTTTCTTTCTTTCTTCTTTCTTTCTAACATCTTTCTTTCTTCTTTCTTTCTTCTTTCTTCGTTCTTTCTTTCTTCTTTCTTCCTTTCTTCTTCCTTTCTACTTTCTTTCTTCTTTCTTTCTTCTTCCTTACTTCTTTCTTCTTTCTTTCCTCTTTCTTTCTTCTTTCTTTCTTTCTTCTTCCTTTCTTCTTCCTTTCTTCTTTCTTTCCTCTTTCTTTCTTCTTTCTTTCTTCTATCTTTCTTCTATCTTTCTCCTTTCTCTCTTCTTTCTTTCTTCTTTCTTTCTTTCTTCTTTCTTGCTGCTTTCTTCTTTCTTTCCTTCTTCTTTCTTGCTTCTTTCTTTCTTCTTTCTTCTTTCTTTCTTCTTTCTTTCTTCTTTCTTTCTTTTTTCTTCTATGTTTCTTTTCTCTTTATTTCTTCTTTCTTTCTTTCTTCATTCTTTCTTCCTTTCTTCTTTCTTTCTTTCTTTCTTCTTTCTTTCTTCTTTCTTTCGTCTTGATTTCTTCTTTCTTTCTTGTTTCTTTCTTATTTCTTTATTCTTCTTTCTTTCTTTCTTCTTTCTTAGTTTTTTCTTACTTCTTTCTTCCTTCTTTATTTCTTTCTTCTTTCTTTCTTCTTTCTTCTTTCTTTCTTTCTTACTTCTTTCTTTCCTCCTTCTTTCTTCTTTCTTTCTTCTTTCTTTCTTCGTTCTTTCTTCTTTCTTCCTTTCTTCTTCCTTTCTACTTCCTTTCTTCATTCTTTCTTACTTCTTTCTTACTACTTTCTTTCTTCTTCCTTTCTTCTTTCTTTCTTCTTCCTTTCTTCTTTCTTCTTTCTTTCCTCTTTCTTTCTTCTTTCGTTCTTCTTTCTTTCTTCTTTCTTTCTTCTTTCTTTCTTCTTTCCTTCTTTCTTTTTTCTTTCTTCTGTCTTTCTTCTTTCTTCTTTCTTTCTTCTTTCTTTCTTCTTTCTTTCTTCTTTCTTTCTTCTTTCGTTCTTCTTTCGTTCTTCTTTCTCCTTTATTTCTTCTTTCCTTCTTTCTTTTTTCTTTCTTCGTTCTTTCTTTCTTCTTTCTTCCTTTCTTCTTCCTTTCTACTTCCTTTCTTCTTTCTTTCTTACTTCTTTCTTACTACTTTCTTGCTACTTTCTTTCTTCTTTCTTTCCTCTTTCTTTCTTCTTCCTTTATTCTTTCTTTCTTCTTTCTTTCCTCTTTCTTTCTTCTTTCTTTCTACTATCTTTCTTCTATCTTTCTCCTTTCTCTCTTAATTCTTTCTTCTTTCTTTCTTCTTCCTTTCTTCTTTCTTTTTTCTTTCTTACTTCTTTCTTACTACTTTCTTGCTACTTTCTTTCTTCTTTCTTTCTTCTTTCTTTCTTCTTCCTTTCTTCTTTCCTCTTTCTTTCCTCTTACTTTCTTCCTCCTTTCTCCTTCCTTTCTTCTTTCTTTCCTCTTCCTTTCTTCTTCCTTTCTTCTTTCTTTCTTCTTTATTTCTTCTTTCTTTCTTCATTCTTTCTTCTTTCTTTCTTTCTTTCTTTCTTCATTCTTCCTTTCTTCTTTCTTTCTTATTTCTTTCTTCTCTCTTTCTTCTTTCTTTCTTCTTTCTTTCTTCTTTCTTTCTTCTTTCTTTCTTCTTCCTTTCTTCTTTCTTTCTTTCTTCTTTCTTTCTTCTTTCTTTCTTTCTTTCTTCTTTGTTTCTTTCCTCTTTCTTTCTTCTTTCTTTCTTCCTTCATTCTTCCTTTCTTCTTTCTTTCTTTCTTCTTTCTTTCTTTCTTTCTTCTTTGTTTCTTTCCTCTTTCTTCTTTCTTTCTTCTTTCTTTCTTCATTCTTTCTTCTTTCTTTCTTCTTCCTTTCTTCTTTCTTTCCTCTTTCTTTATTCTTTCTTTCTACTATCTTTCTTCTATCTTTCTCCTTTCTCTCTTAATTCTTTCTTCTTTCTTTCTTTCTTCTTCCTTTCTTCTTTCTTCTTTCTTCTTTCTTTCTTACTTCTTTCTTACTACTTTCTTGCTACTATCTTTCTTCTTTCTTTCTTCTTTCTTTCTTCTTCCTTTCTTCTTTCTTCTTTCTTTCCTCTTACTTTCTCCTTCCTTTCTCCTTCCTTTCTTCTTTCTTTCCTCTTCCTTTCTTCTTCCTTTCTTCTTTCTTTCTTCTTTATTTCTTCTTTCTTTCTTCATTCTTTCTTCTTTCTTTCTTTCTTCTTTCTTTCTTCTTCCTTTCTTCTTTCTTTATTCTTCCTTTCTTCTTCCTTTCTTCTTTCTTTCTTCTTTCTTTCTTCTTTCTTTCTTCTTTCTTCTTTGTTTCTTTCCTCTTTCTTTCTTCTTTCTTTCTTTCTTTCTTCGTTCTTCCTTTCTTCTTTCTTTCTTCTTTCTTTCTTCTTTCTTTCTTCTTTCTTTCTTCTTTCTTTCTTCTTTCTTTCTTCTTTCTTTCTTCTTTCTTTCTTTCTTCTTTCTTTCTTCTTTCTTTCTTTCCTCTTTGTTTCTTCTTTCTTTCTTTCTTCATTCTTCCTTTCTTCTTTCTTTCTTTCTTTCTTCTTTGTTTCTTTCCTCTTTCTTTCTTTCTTTCTTTCTTCTTTCTTTCTTCATTCCTTCTTACATCATTCTTACTTCTTTCTTTCTTGATTCTTTCTTCTTTCTTTCCTCTTTCTTTCTTCTTTCTTTCTCCTTTCATTATTCTTCATTTCTTCTTCCTTACTTCTTACTTCTTTCTTTCTTACTTCTTTCATATTTCTTTCTTCTTTCTTCTTTCTTTGTTCTTTCTTTCTTCTTTCTTTCTTTCTTTCTTCTTTGTTTCTTTTCTCTTTATTTCTTCTTTCTTTCTTTCTTCATTCTTCCTTTCTTCTTTCTTTCTTTCTTTCTTTCTTCTTTCCTTCTTCTTTCTTTCTTCCCTCTCTTCTTTCTCTCTTCTTTCTTTCTTCTTTCTTTCTTCATTCTTACTTACATATTTCTTAATTCTTTCTTTCTTCTTTCTTTCTTTCTTCTTTCTTTCTAACATCTTTCTTTCTTCTTCCTTTCTTCTTCCTTTCTTCTTTCTTTCTTACTTCTTTCTTACTTCTATCTTACTTCTTTCTTTCTTCTTTCTCTCTTTCTTCTTTGTTTCTTCTTTCTTTCTTCTTTCTTCTTTCTTTCTTCTTCCTTTCTTCTTCCTTTCTTCTTTCTTTCTTCTTTCTTTTTTCTTCCTTTATTCTTCCATTCTTCTTTCTTCTTTCTTTCTTTCTTCTTTCTTTCTTCTTTCTTTCTTTCTTCTTTCTTTCCTCTTTCTTTCTTCTTTCTTTCATCTTTATTTCTTCTTTCCTTCTTTCTTTTTTCTTTCTACTATCTTTCTTCTTTCTCCTTTCTTTTTTCTTTCTTTCTTCTTTCTCTCTTCTTTCTCTCTTTCTTCTTTCTTTCTACTTTCTCTCTTCTTTCTTTCTTCTTTCTTTCTTCTTCCTTTCTTCTTTCTTTATTCTTCCTTTCTTCTTCCTTTCTTCTTTCTTTCTTCTTTCTCTCTTCTTTCTCTCATTCTTCTTTCTTTCTTCTTTCTCTCTTCTTTCTTTCTTCATTATTTCTTTCTTCTTTCTTTCTTCTGTATTTCTTTCTTTCTTCTTTGTTTCTTTCCTCTTTCTTTCTTCTTTCTTTCTTTCTTCATTCTTCCTTTCTTCTTTCTTTCTTTCTTCTTTATTTCTTTCTTTCTTCTTTCTTTCTTACTTCTTTCTTTCTTACTTCTTTCATATTTCTTTTTCTTTCTTCTTTCTTTTTTCTTTCTTTCTTCTTTATTTTTTCTTTCTTTCTTCTTTCTTTCTTCTTCCTTTCTTCTTTTGTTCTTTCTCCTTTCTTTCTTCTTTCTTTCTTCTTTCTTTCTTTGTTTCTTCTTTGTTTCATTCCTCTTTCTTTCTTCTTTCTTTATTCTTCTTTCTTTCTTACTTCTTTCTTATTTTTTCATACTTCTTTCTTCCTTATTTATTTCTTTCTTCTTTCTTTCTTCTTTCTTTATTCTTTCTTAATTCATTCTTTCTTACTTGTTTCCTTCTTCTTTCTTCTTTCTTTCTTTCTTACTTCTTTCTTTCCTCTTTCTTTCTTCTTTCTTTCTTCGTTCTTTCTTTCTTCTTTCTTGCTTTCTTCTTCCTTTCTTCATTCTTTCTTACTTCTTTCTTACTACTTTCATTCTTCTTTCTTTCTTCATTCTTTCTTACATCTTTCTTCCTTCTTTCTTTCTTCTTTCTTTCTTTCTTCTTTCTTTCTAACATCTTTCTTTCTTCTTTCTTTCTTCTTTCTTCGTTCTTTCTTTCTTCTTTCTTCCTTTCTTCTTCCTTTCTACTTTCTTTCTTCTTTCTTTCTTCTTCCTTACTTCTTTCTTCTTTCTTTCCTCTTTCTTTCTTCTTTCTTTCTTTCTTCTTCCTTTCTTCTTCCTTTCTTCTTTCTTTCCTCTTTCTTTCTTCTTTCTTTCTTCTATCTTTCTTCTATCTTTCTCCTTTCTCTCTTCTTTCTTTCTTCTTTCTTTCTTTCTTCTTTCTTGCTGCTTTCTTCTTTCTTTCCTTCTTCTTTCTTGCTTCTTTCTTTCTTCTTTCTTCTTTCTTTCTTCTTTCTTTCTTCTTTCTTTCTTTTTTCTTCTATGTTTCTTTTCTCTTTATTTCTTCTTTCTTTCTTTCTTCATTCTTTCTTCCTTTCTTCTTTCTTTCTTTCTTTCTTCTTTCTTTCTTCTTTCTTTCGTCTTGATTTCTTCTTTCTTTCTTGTTTCTTTCTTATTTCTTTATTCTTCTTTCTTTCTTTCTTCTTTCTTAGTTTTTTCTTACTTCTTTCTTCCTTCTTTATTTCTTTCTTCTTTCTTTCTTCTTTCTTCTTTCTTTCTTTCTTACTTCTTTCTTTCCTCCTTCTTTCTTCTTTCTTTCTTCTTTCTTTCTTCGTTCTTTCTTCTTTCTTCCTTTCTTCTTCCTTTCTACTTCCTTTCTTCATTCTTTCTTACTTCTTTCTTACTACTTTCTTTCTTCTTCCTTTCTTCTTTCTTTCTTCTTCCTTTCTTCTTTCTTCTTTCTTTCCTCTTTCTTTCTTCTTTCGTTCTTCTTTCTTTCTTCTTTCTTTCTTCTTTCTTTCTTCTTTCCTTCTTTCTTTTTTCTTTCTTCTGTCTTTCTTCTTTCTTCTTTCTTTCTTCTTTCTTTCTTCTTTCTTTCTTCTTTCGTTCTTCTTTCGTTCTTCTTTCTCCTTTATTTCTTCTTTCCTTCTTTCTTTTTTCTTTCTTCGTTCTTTCTTTCTTCTTTCTTCCTTTCTTCTTCCTTTCTACTTCCTTTCTTCTTTCTTTCTTACTTCTTTCTTACTACTTTCTTGCTACTTTCTTTCTTCTTTCTTTCCTCTTTCTTTCTTCTTCCTTTATTCTTTCTTTCTTCTTTCTTTCCTCTTTCTTTCTTCTTTCTTTCTACTATCTTTCTTCTCTCTTTCTCCTTTCTCTCTTAATTCTTTCTTCTTTCTTTCTTTCTTCTTCCTTTCTTCTTTCTTCTTTCTTTCTTACTTCTTTCTTACTACTTTCTTGCTACTTTCTTTCTTCTTTCTTTCTTCTTTCTTTCTTCTTCCTTTCTTCTTTCCTCTTTCTTTCCTCTTACTTTCTTCCTCCTTTCTCCTTCCTTTCTTCTTTCTTTCCTCTTCCTTTCTTCTTCCTTTCTTCTTTCTTTCTTCTTTATTTCTTCTTTCTTTCTTCATTCTTTCTTCTTTCTTTCTTTCTTTCTTTCTTCATTCTTCCTTTCTTCTTTCTTTCTTATTTCTTTCTTCTCTCTTTCTTCTTTCTTTCTTCTTTCTTTCTTCTTTCTTTCTTCTTTCTTTCTTCTTTCTTTCTTTCTTCTTTCTTTCTTCTTTCTTTCTTTCTTTCTTCTTTGTTTCTTTCCTCTTTCTTTCTTCTTTCTTTCTTCCTTCATTCTTCCTTTCTTCTTTCTTTCTTTCTTCTTTCTTTCTTTCTTTCTTCTTTGTTTCTTTCCTCTTTCTTCTTTCTTTCTTCTTTCTTTCTTCATTCTTTCTTCTTTCTTTCTTCTTCCTTTCTTCTTTCTTTCCTCTTTCTTTATTCTTTCTTTCTACTATCTTTCTTCTATCTTTCTCCTTTCTCTCTTAATTCTTTCTTCTTTCTTTCTTTCTTCTTCCTTTCTTCTTTCTTCTTTCTTCTTTCTTTCTTACTTCTTTCTTACTACTTTCTTGCTACTATCTTTCTTCTTTCTTTCTTCTTTCTTTCTTCTTCCTTTCTTCTTTCTTCTTTCTTTCCTCTTACTTTCTTCTTCCTTTCTCCTTCCTTTCTTCTTTCTTTCCTCTTCCTTTCTTCTTCCTTTCTTCTTTCTTTCTTCTTTATTTCTTCTTTCTTTCTTCATTCTTTCTTCTTTCTTTCTTTCTTCTTTCTTTCTTCTTCCTTTCTTCTTTCTTTATTCTTCCTTTCTTCTTCCTTTCTTCTTTCTTTCTTCTTTCTTTCTTCTTTCTTTCTTCTTTCTTCTTTGTTTCTTTCCTCTTTCTTTCTTCTTTCTTTCTTTCTTTCTTCGTTCTTCCTTTCTTCTTTCTTTCTTCTTTCTTTCTTCTTTCTTTCTTCTTTCTTTCTTCTTTCTTTCTTCTTTCTTTCTTCTTTCTTTCTTTCTTCTTTCTTTCTTCTTTCTTTCTTTCTTTCTTCTTTGTTTCTTTCCTCTTTGTTTCTTCTTTCTTTCTTTCTTCATTCTTCCTTTCTTCTTTCTTTCTTTCTTTCTTCTTTGTTTCTTTCCTCTTTCTTTCTTTCTTTCTTTCTTCTTTCTTTCTTCTTTCTTTCTTCTTTCTTTCTTCATTCCTTCTTACATCATTCTTACTTCTTTCTTTCTTGATTCTTTCTTCTTTCTTTCCTCTTTCTTTCTTCTTTCTTTCTCCTTTCATTATTCTTCATTTCTTCTTCCTTACTTCTTACTTCTTTCTTTCTTACTTCTTTCATATTTCTTTCTTCTTTCTTCTTTCTTTGTTCTTTCTTTCTTCTTTCTTTCTTTCTTTCTTCTTTGTTTCTTTTCTCTTTATTTCTTCTTTCTTTCTTTCTTCATTCTTCCTTTCTTCTTTCTTTCTTTCTTTCTTTCTTCTTTCCTTCTTCTTTCTTTCTTCCCTCTCTTCTTTCTCTCTTCATTCTTTCTTCTTTCTTTCTTCATTCTTACTTACATATTTCTTACTTCTTTCTTTCTTCTTTCTTTCTTTCTTCTTTCTTTCTAACATCTTTCTTTCTTCTTCCTTTCTTCTTCCTTTCTTCTTTCTTTCTTACTTCTTTCTTACTTCTATCTTACTTCTTTCTTTCTTCTTTCTCTCTTTCTTCTTTGTTTCTTCTTTCTTTCTTCTTTCTTCTTTCTTTCTTCTTCCTTTCTTCTTCCTTTCTTCTTTCTTTCTTCTTTCTTTTTTCTTCCTTTATTCTTCCATTCTTCTATCTTTCTTCTTTCTTTCTTTCTTCTTTCTTTCTTCTTTCTTTCTTTCTTCTTTCTTTCCTCTTTCTTTCTTCTTTCTTTCATCTTTATTTCTTCTTTCCTTCTTTCTTTTTTCTTTCTACTATCTTTCTTCTTTCTCCTTTCTTTTTTCTTTCTTTCTTCTTTCTCTCTTCTTTCTCTCTTTCTTCTTTCTTTCTACTTTCTCTCTTCTTTCTTTCTTCTTTCTTTCTTCTTCCTTTCTTCTTTCTTTATTCTTCCTTTCTTCTTCCTTTCTTCTTTCTTTCTTCTTTCTCTCTTCTTTCTCTCATTCTTCTTTCTTTCTTCTTTCTCTCTTCTTTCTTTCTTCATTATTTCTTTCTTCTTTCTTTCTTCTTTATTTCTTTCTTTCTTCTTTGTTTCTTTCCTCTTTCTTTCTTCTTTCTTTCTTTCTTCATTCTTCCTTTCTTCTTTCTTTCTTTCTTCTTTATTTCTTTCTTTCTTCTTTCTTTCTTACTTCTTTCTTTCTTACTTCTTTCATATTCCTTTTTCTTTCTTCTTTCTTTTTTCTTTCTTTCTTCTTTATTTTTTCTTTCTTTCTTCTTTCTTTCTTCTTCCTTTCTTCTTTCGTTCTTTCTCCTTTCTTTCTTCTTTCTTTCTTCTTTCTTTCTTTGTTTCTTCTTTGTTTCATTCCTCTTTCTTTCTTCTTTCTTTATTCTTCTTTCTTTCTTACTTCTTTCTTATTTTTTCTTACTTCTTTCTTCCTTATTTATTTCTTTCTTCTTTCTTTCTTCTTTCTTTATTCTTTCTTAATTCATTCTTTCTTACTTGTTTCGTTCTTCTTTCTTCTTTCTTTCTTTCTTACTTCTTTCTTTCCTCTTTCTTTCTTCTTTCTTTCTTCGTTCTTTCTTTCTTCTTTCTTGCTTTCTTCTTCCTTTCTTCATACTTTCTTACTTCTTTCTTACTACTTTCATTCTTCTTTCTTTCTTCATTCTTTCTTACATCTTTCTTCCTTCTTTCTTTCTTCTTTCTTTCTTTCTTCTTTCTTTCTAACATCTTTCTTTCTTCTTTCTTTCTTCTTTCTTCGTTCTTTCTTTCTTCTTTCTTCCTTTCTTCTTCCTTTCTACTTTCTTTCTTCTTTCTTTCTTCTTCCTTACTTCTTTCTTCTTTCTTTCCTCTTTCTTTCTTCTTTCTTTCTTTCTTCTTCCTTTCTTCTTCCTTTCTTCTTTCTTTCCTCTTTCTTTCTTCTTTCTTTCTTCTATCTTTCTTCTATCTTTCTCCTTTCTCTCTTCTTTCTTTCTTCTTTCTTTCTTTCTTCTTTCTTGCTGCTTTCTTCTTTCTTTCCTTCTTCTTTCTTGCTTCTTTCTTTCTTCTTTCTTCTTTCTTTCTTCTTTCTTTCTTCTTTCTTTCTTTTTTCTTCTATGTTTCTTTTCTCTTTATTTCTTCTTTCTTTCTTTCTTCATTCTTTCTTCCTTTCTTCTTTCTTTCTTTCTTTCTTCTTTCTTTCTTCTTTCTTTCGTCTTGATTTCTTCTTTCTTTCTTGTTTCTTTATTATTTCTTTATTCTTCTTTCTTTCTTTCTTCTTTCTTAGTTTTTTCTTACTTCTTTCTTCCTTCTTTATTTCTTTCTTCTTTCTTTCTTCTTTCTTCTTTCTTTCTTTCTTACTTCTTTCTTTCCTCCTTCTTTCTTCTTTCTTTCTTCTTTCTTTCTTCGTTCTTTCTTCTTTCTTCCTTTCTTCTTCCTTTCTACTTCCTTTCTTCATTCTTTCTTACTTCTTTCTTACTACTTTCTTTCTTCTTCCTTTCTTCTTTCTTTCTTCTTCCTTTCTTCTTTCTTCTTTCTTTCCTCTTTCTTTCTTCTTTCGTTCTTCTTTCTTTCCTCTTTCTTTCTTCTTTCTTTCTTCTTTCCTTCTTTCTTTTTTCTTTCTTCTGTCTTTCTTCTTTCTTCTTTCTTTCTTCTTTCTTTCTTCTTTCTTTCTTCTTTCTTTCTTCTTTCGTTCTTCTTTCGTTCTTCTTTCTCCTTTATTTCTTCTTTCCTTCTTTCTTTTTTCTTTCTTCGTTCTTTCTTTCTTCTTTCTTCCTTTCTTCTTCCTTTCTACTTCCTTTCTTCTTTCTTTCTTACTTCTTTCTTACTACTTTCTTGCTACTTTCTTTCTTCTTTCTTTCCTCTTTCTTTCTTCTTCCTTTATTCTTTCTTTCTTCTTTCTTTCCTCTTTCTTTCTTCTTTCTTTCTACTATCTTTCTTCTATCTTTCTCCTTTCTCTCTTAATTCTTTCTTCTTTCTTTCTTTCTTCTTCCTTTCTTCTTTCTTCTTTCTTTCTTACTTCTTTCTTACTACTTTCTTGCTACTTTCTTTCTTCTTTCTTTCTTCTTTCTTTCTTCTTCCTTTCTTCTTTCCTCTTTCTTTCCTCTTACTTTCTTCCTCCTTTCTCCTTCCTTTCTTCTTTCTTTCCTCTTCCTTTCTTCTTCCTTTCTTCTTTCTTTCTTCTTTATTTCTTCTTTCTTTCTTCATTCTTTCTTCTTTCTTTCTTTCTTTCTTTCTTCATTCTTCCTTTCTTCTTTCTTTCTTATTTCTTTCTTCTCTCTTTCTTCTTTCTTTCTTCTTTCTTTCTTCTTTCTTTCTTCTTTCTTTCTTCTTTCTTTCTTCTTTCTTTCTTTCTTCTTTCTTTCTTCTTTCTTTCTTTCTTTCTTCTTTGTTTCTTTCCTCTTTCTTTCTTCTTTCTTTCTTCCTTCATTCTTCCTTTCTTCTTTCTTTCTTTCTTCTTTCTTTCTTTCTTTCTTCTTTGTTTCTTTCCTCTTTCTTCTTTCTTTCTTCTTTCTTTCTTCATTCTTTCTTCTTTCTTTCTTCTTCCTTTCTTCTTTCTTTCCTCTTTCTTTATTCTTTCTTTCTACTATCTTTCTTCTATCTTTCTCCTTTCTCTCTTAATTCTTTCTTCTTTCTTTCTTTCTTCTTCCTTTCTTCTTTCTTCTTTCTTCTTTCTTTCTTACTTCTTTCTTACTACTTTCTTGCTACTATCTTTCTTCTTTCTTTCTTCTTTCTTTCTTCTTCCTTTCTTCTTTCTTCTTTCTTTCCTCTTACTTTCTTCTTCCTTTCTCCTTCCTTTCTTCTTTCTTTCCTCTTCCTTTCTTCTTCCTTTCTTCTTTCTTTCTTCTTTATTTCTTCTTTCTTTCTTCATTCTTTCTTCTTTCTTTCTTTCTTCTTTCTTTCTTCTTCCTTTCTTCTTTCTTTATTCTTCCTTTCTTCTTCCTTTCTTCTTTCTTTCTTCTTTCTTTCTTCTTTCTTTCTTCTTTCTTCTTTGTTTCTTTCCTCTTTCTTTCTTCTTTCTTTCTTTCTTTCTTCGTTCTTCCTTTCTTCTTTCTTTCTTCTTTCTTTCTTCTTTCTTTCTTCTTTCTTTCTTCTTTCTTTCTTCTTTCTTTCTTTCTTCTTTCTTTCTTCTTTCTTTCTTTCTTTCTTCTTTGTTTCTTTCCTCTTTGTTTCTTCTTTCTTTCTTTCTTCATTCTTCCTTTCTTCTTTCTTTCTTTCTTTCTTCTTTGTTTCTTTCCTCTTTCTTTCTTTCTTTCTTTCTTCTTTCTTTCTTCATTCCTTCTTACATCATTCTTACTTCTTTCTTTCTTGATTCTTTCTTCTTTCTTTCCTCTTTCTTTCTTCTTTCTTTCTCCTTTCATTATTCTTCATTTCTTCTTCCTTACTTCTTACTTCTTTCTTTCTTACTTCTTTCATATTTCTTTCTTCTTTCTTCTTTCTTTGTTCTTTCTTTCTTCTTTCTTTCTTTCTTTCTTCTTTGTTTCTTTTCTCTTTATTTCTTCTTTCTTTCTTTCTTCATTCTTCCTTTCTTCTTTCTTTCTTTCTTTCTTTCTTCTTTCCTTCTTCTTTCTTTCTTCCCTCTCTTCTTTCTCTCTTCTTTCTTTCTTCTTTCTTTCTTCATTCTTACTTACATATTTCTTAATTCTTTCTTTCTTCTTTCTTTCTTTCTTCTTTCTTTCTAACATCTTTCTTTCTTCTTCCTTTCTTCTTCCTTTCTTCTTTCTTTCTTACTTCTTTCTTACTTCTATCTTACTTCTTTCTTTCTTCTTTCTCTCTTTCTTCTTTGTTTCTTCTTTCTTTCTTCTTTCTTCTTTCTTTCTTCTTCCTTTCTTCTTCCTTTCTTCTTTCTTTCTTCTTTCTTTTTTCTTCCTTTATTCTTCCATTCTTCTTTCTTCTTTCTTTCTTTCTTCTTTCTTTCTTCTTTCTTTCTTTCTTCTTTCTTTCCTCTTTCTTTCTTCTTTCTTTCATCTTTATTTCTTCTTTCCTTCTTTCTTTTTTCTTTCTACTATCTTTCTTCTTTCTCCTTTCTTTTTTCTTTCTTTCTTCTTTCTCTCTTCTTTCTCTCTTTCTTCTTTCTTTCTACTTTCTCTCTTCTTTCTTTCTTCTTTCTTTCCTCTTTCTTTTTTCTCTCTTTCTTTCTTCTTTCTTTCTTACTTCTGTCTTTCTTACTTCTTTCATATTTCTTTCTTCTTTCTTCTTTCTTTCTCCTTTCTTTCTTCTTTATTTCTTCTTTCGTTCTTCTTTCTTTCTTCTTTCTTTCTTCTTTCTTTCTTCTTTCCTTCTTTCTTTTTTCTTTCTTCTGTCTTTCTTCTTTCTTCTTTCTTTCTTCTTTCCTTCTTTCTTTTTTCTTTCTTCTGTCTTTCTTCTTTCTTCTTTCTTTCTTCTTTCTTTCTTCTTTCTTTCTTCTTTCGTTCTTCTTTCGTTCTTCTTTCTCCTTTATTTCTTCTTTCCTTCTTTCTTTTTTCTTTCTTCTATCTTTCTTTCTTCTTTCTTTCTTTCTTCTTTCTTTCTTCTTTCTTTTTTCTTTCTTTCTTTTTCTTTCTTTCTTCTTTCTTTCTTCTTTCTTTCTCCTTTCTCTCTTCTTTCTTTCTTCTTTCTTTCTTTCTTCTTTCTTTCTTTCTTCTTTCTTTCGTTCTTCTTTCTTTCTTCTTATTTCTTCTTTCTTTCTTCATTCTTTCTTCTTTCTTTCTTCTTTCTTTCTTTCTTCCTTCTTTCTTTCTTCTTTCTTTCTTCTTTCTTTATTCTTCCTTTCTTCTTCCTTTATTCTTCCTTTCTTCTTTCTTTCTTCTTTCTTTCTTCTTTCTTTCTTCTTTCTTTATTCTTTATTTCTTCTTTCTTTATTCTTCATTTCTTCTTTCTTTATTCTTCATTTCTTCTTCCTTTCTTCTTTATTTCTTCTTTCTTCTATCTTTCTCCTTTCTTTCTTCTTTCTTCTTTCTTTCCTCTTTCTTTTTTCTCTCTTTCTTTCTTCTTTCTTTCTTACTTCTGTCTTTCTTACTTCTTTCATATTTCTTTCTTCTTTCTTCTTTCTTTCTCCTTTCTTTCTTCTTTATTTCTTCTTTCTTTCTTCTTTCTTTCTTCTTTCTTTATTACTTCTTTCTTCTTTCTTTCTTTCTTCTTTCTTTCTAACATCTTTCTTTCTTCTTTCTTTCTTCTCTCTTTCTTCTTTCTTTCTTCGTTCTTTCTTCCGTTCTTCTTCCTTTCTTCTTCCTTTCTTCTTTCTTTCTTCTTCTTTCTTACTTCTGTCTTTCTTACTTCTTTCATATTTCTTTCTTCTTTCTTCTTTCTTTCTCCTTTCTTTCTTCTTTATATCTTCTTTCTTTCTTCTTTATTTCTTCTTTCTTTCTTCATTCTTTCTTCTTTCTTTCTTTCTTCTTTCTTTCTGCTTTCTTTCTTCTTTCTTTCTTTCTTCTTTCTTTCTTCTTCCTTTCTTCTTTCTTTCTTCTTTCTTTCTTCTTTCTTTCTTCTTTCTCTCTTTCTTCTTTCTTTATTCTTCCTTTCTTCTTCCTTTCTTCTTCCTTTCTTCTTTCTTCTTTGTTTCTTTCCTCTTTCTTTCTTCTTTCTTTCTTTCTTCATTCTTTCTTACTTCTTTCTTTCTTTCTTCTTTCTTTCTAACATCTTTCTTTCTTCTTTCTTTCTTCTCTCTTTCTTCTTTCTTTCTTCGTTCTTTGTTTCTTCTTTCTTCCTTTCTTCTTCCTTTCTTCTTTCTTTCTTAATTCTTTCTTACTTCTTTCTTTCTTCTTTTTTCTTCTTTCTTCTTTCTTTCTTCTTTCTTTCTTATTACATTCTTCTTTTTTCTTCTTCTTTCTTTCTTCTTTCTTTCTTCTTTCTTCCTTCTTTTTTTCTTCTTTCTTTTTCTTTCTCTTTTCTTTCTTCTTTCTTTCTTCTTTCTTTCTTTCTTGCTTCTTCTTTCTTTCTCTTCTTTGTTTCTTTCTTCTTTCTTTCTTTCTTCTTTATTCTTTATTTCTTCTTTCTTTATTCATTCTTTCTTTCTTTCTTTCTTCTTTCTCTCTTACTTCTTTCTTTCTTTATTCTTTCGTTCTCTTCCTTTCTTTCTTATTTCTTTCTTCTTTCTTTCTTTCATCTTTCTTTCTTTCTTCCTTTCTTTCTTCTTTCTTTCTTCTTTCCTTCTTCTTCTCTTTCTTGCTTCTTGTTCTTTCTTCTTTGTTCTTCTTCTTTCTTACTTCTTTCTTACTTTTTTCTTACTTCTTTCTTCCTTCTTTAATTCTTTCTTCTGTTTTTCTTCTTTCGTTCTTCTTTCTTTAATCTTTCTTCTTCATTCTTCTTGCTTCTTTCTTACTTCTTTCTTTCTTTCTTCTTTCTTTCTTTCTTCTTTCTTTCTTCTTTCCTTCTTTCTTTTTTCTTTATTCTTTCTTTCTTCTTTCTTCTTTCTTTCTTCTTCCTTTCTTCTTTCCTTATTCTTCCTTTCTTCTTCCTTTCTTCTTCCTTTCTTCTTCCTTTCTGTCTTTCTTTCTTCTTTCTTTCTTCTTTCTTTCTTCTTTCCTTCTTTCTTTTTTCTTTATTCTTTCTTTCTTCTTTCTTCTTCCTTTCTTCTTTCTTTATTCTTCTTTCTTCTTCCTTTCTTCTTCCTTTCTTCTTCCTTTCTTCTTTCTTTCTTCTTTCTTCTTCTTTCTTTCTTCTTTCCTTCTTTCTTTTTTCTTTATTCTTTCTTTCTTCTTTCTTCTTCCTTTCTTCTTTCTTTATTCTTCCTTTCTTCTTCCTTTCTTCTTTCTTTCTTCTTTCTCTCTTCTTTCTCTCTTTCTTCTTTCTTTCTTCTTTCTCTCTTCTTTCTTTCTTCATTATTTCTTTCTTCTTTCTTTCTTCTTTATTTCTTTCTTTCTTCTTTGTTCTTTCCTCTTTCTTTCTTCTTTCTTTCTTTCTTCATTCTTCCTTTCTTCTTTCTTTCTTTCTTCTTTATTCTTTCTTTCTTCTTTCTTTCTTACTTCTTTCTTTCTTACTTCTTTCATATTTCTTTTTCTTTCTTCTTTCTTTTTTCTTTCTTTCTTCTTTATTTTTTCTTTCTTTCTTCTTTCTTCTTCTTTCTTTCTTCTTTTGTTCTTTCTCCTTTCTTTCTTCTTTCTTTCTTCTTTCTTTCTTTGTTTCTTCTTTGTTTCATTCCTCTTTCTTTCTTCTTTCTTTATTCTTCTTTCTTTCTTACTTCTTTCTTATTTTTTCTTACTTCTTTCTTCCTTATTTATTTCTTTCTTCTTTCTTTCTTCTTTCTTTCTTCTTTCTTAATTCATTCTTTCTTACTTCTTTCGTTCTTCTTTCTTCTTTCTTTCTTTCTTACTTCTTTCTTCCTCTTTCTTTCTTCTTTCTTTCTTCTTCCTTTCTTTCTTCTTTCTTGCTTTCTTCTTCCTTTCTTCATTCTTTCTTACTTCTTTCTTACTACTTTCATTCTTCTTCTCTTCTTCATTCTTTCTTACATCTTTCTTACATCTTTCTTCTTTCTTTCTTTCTTCTTTCTTTCTAACATCTTTCTTTCTTCTTTCTTTCTTCTTTCTTCGTTCTTTCTTTCTTCTTTCTTCCTTTCTTCTTCCTTTCTACTTTCTTTCTTCTTTCTCTTCTTCCTTACTTCTTTCTTCTTTCTTTCCTCTTTCTTTCTTCTTTCTTTCTTTCTTCTTCCTTTCTTCTTCCTTTCTTCTTTCTTTCCTCTTTCTTCTTCTTTCTTTCTTCTATCTTTCTTCTATCTTTCTCCTTTCTCTCTTCTTTCTTTCTTCTTTCTTTCTTTCTTCTTTCTTGCTGCTTTCTTCTTTCTTTCCTTCTTCTTTCTTGCTTATTCTTTCTTCTTTCTTCTTTCTTTCTTCTTTCTTTCTTCTTTCTTTCTTTTTTCTTCTATGTTTCTTTTCTCTTTATTTCTTCTTTCTTCTTCTTCATTCTTCTTCCTTTCTTCTTTCTTTCTTTCTTTCTTCTTTCTTTCTTCTTTCTTTCGTCTTGATTTCTTCTTTCTTTCTTGTTTCTTTCTTATTTCTTTATTCTTCTTTCTTTCTTACTTCTTTCTTAGTTTTTTCTTACTTCTTTCTTCCTTCTTTATTTCTTTCTTCTTTCTTTCTTCTTTCTTCTTTCTCTTCTTTACTTCTTTCTTTCCTCCTTCTTTCTTCTTTCTTTCTTCTTTCTTTCTTCGTTCTTTCTTCTTTCTTCCTTTCTTCTTCCTTTCTACTTCCTTTCTTCATTCTTTCTTACTTCTTTCTTACTACTTTCTTTCTTCTTCCTTTCTTCTTTCTTTCTTCTTCCTTTCTTCTTTCTTCTTTCTTTCCTCTTTCTTTCTTCTTTCGTTCTTCTTTCTTTCTTCTTTCTTTCTTCTTTCTTTCTCTTTCCTTCTTTCTTTTCTTCTTTCTTCTGTCTTTCTTCTTTCTTCTTTCTTTCTTCTTTCTTTCTTCTTTCTTTCTTCTTTCTTTCTTCTTTCTTTCTTCTTTCGTTCTTCTTTCTCCTTTATTTCTTCTTTCCTTCTTTCTTTTTCTTTCTTCTATCTTTCTTTCTTATTTCTTTCTTTCTTCTTTTTTTCCTCTTTCTTTTTTCTTTCTTTCTTTTTCTTTCTTTCTTCTTTCTTTCTCCTTCTTTCTCCTTTCTCTCTTCTTTCTTTCTTCTTTCTTTCTTCTTTCTTTCTTCTTTCTTTCATTCTTCTTTCTTTCTTCTTTCTTTATTCTTCCTTTCTTCTTCCTTTCTTCTTCCTTTCTTCTTTCTTCTTCTTTCTTCTTCTTTCTTTCTTTCTTTCTTATCTTTATTTCTTCTTTCTTTATTCTTCATTTCTTCTTTCTTTATTCTTCATTTCTTCTTCCTTTCTTCTTTATTTCTTCTTTCTTCTATCTTTCTCCTTTCTTTCTTCTTTCTTCTTCTTTCCTCTTTCTTTTTTCTCTCTTTCTTTCTTCTTTCTTTCTTACTTCTGTCTTTCTTACTTCTTTCATATTTCTTTCTTCTTTCTTCTTTCTTTCTCCTTTCTTTCTTCTTTATTTCTTCGTTCTTTCTTCTTTCTTTCTTCTTCTTTCTACTTCTTTCTTCTTTCTTTCATTCTTCTTTCTTTCTAACATCTTTCTTTCTTCTTTCTTTCTTCTCTCTTTCTTCTTCTTTCTTCGTTCTTTCTTCCGTTCTTCTTCCTTTCTTCTTCCTTCTCTTCTTTCTTCTTCTTCTTTCTTACTTCTGTCTTTCTTACTTCTTTCATATTTCTTTCTTCTTTCTTCTTTCTTTCTCCTTTCTTTCTTCTTTATTTCTTCTTTCTTTCTTCTTATTTCTTCTTTCTTTCTTCATTCTTCTTTTCTTTCTCTTTTCTTTCTTCTTTCTTCTTTCTTCTTTCTTTCTTCTTTCTTTCTTTCTTGCTTCTTTCTTTCTTTCTCTTCTTTGTTTCTTTCTTCTTTCTTTCTTTCTTCTTTATTCTTTATTCTTCTTTTTATTCATTCTTTCTTTCTTTCTTTCTTCTTTCTTTCTTACTTCTTTCTTTCTTTATTCTTTCGTTCTCTTCCTTTCTTTCTTATTTCTTTCTTCTTTCTTTCTTCTTTCTTTCTTCTTTCCTTCTTCTTCCTACTTGTTTCTTTCTTCTTTCTTTGTTCTTCTTTCTTTCTTACTTCTTTCTTACTTTTTTCTTACTTCTTTCTTCCTTCTTTAATTCTTTCTTCTGTTTTCTTCTCTTTCGTTCTTCTTTCTTTAATCTTTCTTTCTTCATTCTTTCTTGCTTCTTTCTTACTTCTTTCTTTCTTTCTTCTTTCTTTCTTTCTTCTTTCTTTCTTCTTTCCTTCTTTCTTTTTCTTTATTCTCTCTTTCTTCTTTCTTCTTTCTTTCTTCTTCCTTTCTTCTTTCCTTATTCTTCCTTTCTTCTTCCTTTCTTCTTCCTTTCTTCTTCCTTTCTTCTTTCTTCTTCTTTCTTTTCTTTCTTCTTTCTTTCTTCTTTCTTTCTTCTTTCTTTCTTCTTTCTTTCTTTCTTCTTTCTTCTTCTTCTTTCTTCTTCTTTCTTCTTCTTTCTTTCTTTCTTTCTTTCTTCTTCTTTCTTCTTCTTTCTTCTTCTTTCTTCTTCATTTCTTCTTTCTTTCTTCTTTCCTTTCTTCTTTCTTTCTTCTTCTTTCTTCTTTCTTCTCTTTCTTTCTTCTCTCTTCTTCTTACTTCTTTCTTAATTTTTCTTACTTCTTTCTTACTTTTTTCTTACTTCTTCTTACTTCTTTCTTACTTCTTTTACTTTTTTCTAACTTCTTTCTTCATTCTTTGGGCTTACTTTGGGCTTTCTTTGGGCTTTCTTTGGGCTTTCTTTCCCCTTTCTTGGCATTTCTTTGGGCTTTCTTTCCCCTTTCTTTGGGCTTTCTTTCCCCTTTCTTTGGGCTTTCTTTGGCGTTCTTTCCACTTCTTTCCCCTTCCTTTGGGATTTCTTTGGGCTTTCTTTCCCCTTTCTTTGGGCTTTCTTTCCCCTTTCTTTGGGCTTTCTTTGGGCTTTCTTTCCCCTTTCTTTGGGCTTTCTTTCCCCTTTCTTTGGGCTTTCTTCGGGCTTTCTTTCCCCTTTCTTTGGGCTTTCTTTCCCCTTTCTTTGGCTGTTATTGGGCTTTCTTTGGGCTTTCTTTGGGCTTTCTTTCCCATTTCTTTGGGCTTTCTTTCCCCTTTCTTTGGGCTTTCTTTGGGCTTTCTTTCCCCTTTCTTTGGTCTTTCTTTCCGCTGTCTTTCGGCTTTCTTTCCCCTTTCTTTGGGCTTTTTTTAACATTTCTTTGGGCTTTCTTTGGTCTTTCTTTCCCCTTTTTGGGGGCTTTCTCTGGGCTTTCTTTCCCCTTTCTTTGGGCTTTATTTCCCCTTTTTGTTGGCTTTCTTTGAGCTTTCTTTGGGCTTTGTTTGGGCTTCTTTGGGCTGTGTTTGGGCTGTCTTCCCTTTCTCTGGCCTTTCTTGGGCTTTCTTTCCCCTTTCTTTGGGCTTTCTTTGGGCTTTCTTTCCCTTTCTTTGGCCTTTCTTTTGGGCTTTCTTTCCCTTTCTTTGGGCTTTCTTTGGGCTTTCTTTCCCCTTTCTTTGGCTTTCTTTGGGCTTTCTTTCCACTATCTTTGGGCTTTCTTTGGGATTTCTTTGGGCTTTCTTTGGGCTTTCATTCCCCTTTCTTTGGGCTTTCTTTGGGCTTTCTTTCCCCTTTCTTGGGCTTTCTCTGGGCTTTCGTTCCCCTTTCTTTGGGATTTCTTTGGGCTTTCTTTAGGCTTTCTTGGCTTTCTTTGTGCTTTCTTTGGGCTTTCATTCCCATTCTTTGGCTTTCTTTCCCCTTTCTTGGGCTTGCTTTGCGCTTTCTTTGGGCTTTCTTGGGCTTTCTTTGGACTTTCTTTCCCCGTTCTTTGGGCTTTCTTTGGGTTTTCTTTCCCCTTTCTTTGGATTTCTTTGCGCTTTCTTTCGGCTTTCTTTCCCCTTTCTTGGGGAATTCTTTCCCCTTTTTTTGGCTTTCCTTGGGCTTTCTTTGGGCTTTCTTTGGACTTTCTTTGGGCTTTCTTGGGCTTTCTTTGGACTTTCTTTGGCTTTCTTTGGGCTTTCCTTCCCCTTTCTTTGGGCTTTCTTTGGGCTTTCCAAAGAAAGTGTAAAGAAAGGGGAAAGAAAGCCCAAAGAAAGGCCAAAGAAGGGAAAAGAAAGCCCAAAGAAAGCCCAAAGAAAGGGGAAAGAAAGCCAAAGAAAGCCCAAAGAAGGGGAAAGAAAGCCCAAAGAAAGGCCAAGGAAAGGAGAAAGAAAGCCAAAAGAAAGCCCAAAGAAGAGGGAAAGAAAGCCCAAAGAAAGCCCAAAGA
>NW_027043667.1:0-55983 GCF_036013475.1 Columba livia | reverse complement strand
TGGAAGAAAGAAAGAAAGAAGAAAGCAAAGAAAGAAGAAAGGAAGAAGAAAGAAAGAAAGAAGAAGAAAGAAAGGAAAAAAGAAAGAATGAAGAAAGAAAGAAAGAAGAAAGAAAGAAGAAAGAAGAAAGAAAGAAAAGAAAGAAATAAAGAAGAAAGAAAGAAAGAAGAAGAAAGAAGAAGAAAAAGAAGTAAGAAAGAAGTAAGAAAGAAAGAAGAAAGAAAGAAGAAAGAAAGAAAGAAAGAAGAAAGAAAGAAAGAAAGAGGAAAGAAAGAAGAATGAAAGAAGAAAGAAAGAAAGAAGAAAGAAAGAAAGAAGAAAGAAAGAAGAAAGAAAGAAATAAGAAATAAAGAAAGAAGAAAGAAAGAAGAAAGAAAGAAAGAAGAAAGAAAGAAGAAAGAAAGAATGAAGAAAGAAAGAAGAAAGAAAGAATGAAGAAAGAAAGAAAGAACGTAGAAAGAATGAGGAAAGAAATAAGAAAGAAAGAAGAAAGAATTAAGAAAGAAAGAAGAAAGAAAGAAAGAAGAAAGAAAGAAAGAAGAAAGAAAGAAAGAAGAAAGAAAGAAGAAGAGAAGAAAGAAAGAAAGAAAAAAGAAGAAAGAAAGAAATAAGAAAGAAAGAAAGAAAGAAGAAAGAAAGAAGAAAAAAGAAAGAAAAAAGAAAGAAAGAAAGAAGAAAGAAAGAAGAAAGAAAGAAATAAGAAGAAAGAAAGATGAAAGAAAGAAAGAAGAAAGAAAGAAGAAAGAAATAATTAAGAAAGAAGTAAGAAAGAAGGAAGAATGAAGGAAGAAAGAAAGAAGAAAGAAGAAAGAAGAAAGAAAGAAGAAAGAAAGAATTAAGAAAGAAGTAAGAAAGAAGGAAGAATGAAGGAAGAAAGAAAGAAGAAAGAAAGAAGAAAGAAAGAAAGAAAGAAGAAAGAAAGAAGAAAGTAGAAAGAAAGAAGAAAATAGAACGAAAGAAGAAAGAAGGAATGAAGAAAGAAAGAAAGAAGAAAGAAAGAAGAAAGAAAGAAGTTAGAAAGAAGAAAGAAAGAAAGAAGAAAGAAAGAAGAAAGAACGAAGAAAGAAAGAAAAAAGAAAGAAAGAAGAAAGAATGAAGAAAGAATGAACAAAGAAATAAAGAAGAAAGAAAGAAAGAAAGAAGAAAGAACGAAGAAAAAAGAAAGAAAGAAGAAAGAAAGGAAGAAGAAAGAAAGAAGAAAGAAAGAAATAAGAGAGAAAGGAGGAAGAAAGAAAGAAGAAAGAAAGAAGAAAGAAAGAACTAAGAAAGAAGTAAGAAAAAGAAAGAAAGTAATATAGAAGAAAGAAAGAAGAAAGAAAGAAAGAAGAAAGAAAGAAAGAAGAAAGAAAGGAGAAAGAAAGAAGAAAGAAAGAAGAAAGAAAGAAAAAAGAAAGAGGAAAGAAGTAAGAGAGAAAGAAGAAAGAAAGAAAGAAGAAAGAAAGAAAGAAGTAAGGAAGAAGAAAGAAAGAATAAAGAAAGAAGAAAGAAAGAAGAATGAAAGAAGAAAGAAAGAAGAAAGGGAGAAGAAAGATAGAAGAAAGAAAGAAGAAAGAAAGAAGAAAGAAAGAAAGAAGAAAGAAGGAAAGAATAAAGAAGAAAGAAAGAAGAAAGAAAGGAAGAAGAAAGAAAGAAGAAAGAAAGAATAAAGAAAGAAGGAAGGAAGGAAGAAAGAAAGAAAGAAGAAAGAAGGAAGAAAGAAAGAAAGAAGAAATAAAGAAGAAAGAAAGAATTAAGAAAGAAGTAAGAAAGAAGTAAAAAAGAAGTAAGAAAGAAGAAAGAAAGAAGGAAAGAAGAAAGAAAGAAGAAATAAGAAAAAAAGAAAGAAGAAAGAAAGAAAGAAGAAAGAAAGAAAGAAAGAAGAAAGAAAGAAGAAAGAAAGAAGAAGAAGAAAGAAGAAAGAAAGAAGAAAGAAAGAAAGAAGAAAGAAAGAAAGAAAGAAGAAAGAAGAAAGAAAGAAGAAAGAAGAAAGAAAGAAAGAAAGAAGAAAGAAAGATGAAAAATGAAAGAAAGAAAGAAGAAAGAAAGAAAGAAGAAAGAAAGAAGAAAGAAAGAAGAAAGAAAGAAGAAAGAAAGAAGAAAGAAAGAAGAAAGAAGAAAGAAAGAAGAAGAAAGAAAGAAGAAAGAAAGAAATAAGAAAGAAAGAAGAAAGAAAGAAGGAAGAAAAAAGGAAGAAAGAAGGAAGAAAGAAAGAAGAAAGAAAGAAGAAATAAAGAAGAACGAAAGAAGAAAGAAGAAGAAAGAAGAAAAAAGAAAGAAGGAAGAAAGAAGAAAGAATAAAGAAGAAAGAAAGAAGAAAGGAAGAAGAATAAAAGAAGAAATAAAGAAGAAAGAGGAAAGATAGAAGAAAGAAAGAAGAAAGAAAGAAGAAAGAAAGAAAAAGAAAGAAAGAAAGAAGAAAGAAAGAAGAAAGAAGAAAGAAAGAAAGAAGAAAGAAAGAAGAAGAAGAAAGAAGAAAGAAGAAGAAAGAAAGAAAGAAGAAAGAAAGAAGAAGAAAGAAGAAAGAAAGAAGAAAGTAAGAAAGAAAAAAGAAAGAAAGAAGAAAGAAAGAAGAAAGAAAGAAGAAAGAAAGAAAAAAGAAAGAAAGAAGACAGAAAAAAAGAAGAAAGAAAGAAGAAAGGAAGAAGAAAGAAAGAAGGAAGGAAGGAAGAAAGAAAGAAAGAAAGAAAGAAGAAAGAAAGAAGTAAAGAAAGAAGGAAGAAAGAAAGAAAGAAGAAAGAAAGAAAGAATAAAGAAAGAAGTAAGAAAAAAGTAAGAAAGAAGTAAGGAAAGAAGTAAGAAAGAAGTAAGAAAGAAGAAAGAAAGAAGAAAGAAAGAAGTAACAAAGAAGAAAGAAAGAAAGAAGAAAAAAAGAAGAAAAAAAGATGAAAGAAGAAAGAAAGAAAGAATAAAGAAAGAAGTAAGAAAGAAAGAAGAAAGAAAGGAGAAAGAAACAAGAAAGAAAGAAGGAATGAAGGAAGAAAGAAAGAAAGAAAGAAGAAAGAAAGAAAGTAAAGGAAGAAGAAAGAAAGAAAGAAAGAAGAAATAAAGAAGAAAGCAACAAGTAAGAAAGAAGTAAGAAAGAAGTAAGAAAAGAAGTAAGAAAGAAGAAAAGAAGAAGAAAGAAGAAAGAAGAGAGAAAGAAGAAAGGAGAAAGAAAGAAAGAAGAAAGAAAGAAATAAGAAACAAAGAAGAAAGAAAGAAGAAAAAAAGAAGAAAAAAGAAGAAAGAAGAAAGAAAGAAGAAAGAAAGAAAGAATAAAGAAAGAAGAAAGAAAGAAACAAAAAAGAAAGAAAGAAGAAAAAAAGAAGAAAGAAAGAAGAAAGAAAGAAATAAGAAAGAAAGAAGAAAGAAAGAAATAAGAAATAAATAAAGAAGAAAGAAAGAAAGAAGAAAGAAAGAAAGAAGAAAGAATGAAGAAAGAAAGAAGAAAGAAAGAATGAAGAAAGAAAGAAGAAAGAACGTAGAAAGAATGAAGAAAGAAAGAAGAAAGAAAGAAGAAAGAGTGAAGAAAGAAAGAAGAAAGAAAGAAAGAAGAAAGAAAGAAGAAAGAAAGAATAAAGAAAGAAACAAGAAAGAAACAAGAAAGAAAGAAAGAAGAAAGAAAGAGAAGGAAAGAAGAAGAAAGAAAGAAAGAAAGAAAGAAGTAAGAAAGAAAGAAGAAAGAAAGAGAAAGAAAAAAGAAAGAAGAAGAAAGAAAGTAAAGAAAGAAGAAGAAAGAAAGAAGTAAGAAAGAAGAAGAAAGAAGTAAGAAAGAAGAAAGAAAGAAGTAAAAAAGAAGTAAGAAAGAAGTAAGAAAGAAGAAAGAAAGAAGAAAGAAAGAAGAGAGAAAGAAGAAAGAAGAAAGAAAGAAAGAAGAAAGAAAGAAAGAAGAAACAAAGAACAAAGAAAGAAGAAAAAAAGAAGAAAGAAGAAAGAAAGAAGAAAGAAAGAAAGAATAAAGAAAGAAGAAAGAAAGAAACAAAAAGAAAGAAAGAAGAAAGAAAGAAGAAAGAAAGAAGAAGAATAAAGAAAGAAGTAAGAAAGAAAGAAGAAAGAAAGTAGAAAGAAACAAGAAAGAAAGAAGAATGAAGGAAGAAAGAAAGAAAGAAGAAAGAAAGAAAGAAGAAAGGAAGAAGAAAGAAAGAAAGAAGAAAAGAAAGGAAAGAAAGAAAGAATGAAGAAAGAAAGAAAGAAGAAAGAAAGAAGAAAGAAAGAAAAAAGAAAGAAATAAAGAAGAAAGAAAGAAAGAAAGAAGAAAGAAAGAAGAAAAAAGAAGTAAGAAAGAAGTAAGAAAGAAAGAAGAAAGAAAGAAGAAAGAAAGAAAGAAAGAAGAAAGAAAGAAAGAAAGAGGAAAGAAAGAAGAATGAAAGAAGAAAGAAAGAAAGAAGAAAGAAAGAAAGAAGAAAGAAAGAAGAAAGAAAGAAATAAGAAATAAAGAAAGAAGAAAGAAAGAAGAAAGAAAGAAAGAAGAAATAAAGAAGAAAGAAAGAAAGAAGAAAAAAAGAAGAAAAAAAGAAGAAAGAAGAAAGAAAGAAGAAAGAAAGAATAAAGAAAGAAGAAAGAAGGAAACAAGAAGGAAAGAAAGAAGAAAGAAAGAAGAAAGAAAGAAAGAATAAAGAAAGAAGTAAGAAAGAAAGAAGAAAGAAAGTAGAAATAAATAAGAAAGAAAGAAGGAATGAAGGAAGAAAGAAAGAAAGAAAGAAAGAAGAAAGAAAGAAAGTAAAGAAAGAAGGAAGAAAAAAGAAGAAATAAAGTAGAAAGAAAGAAGTAAGTAAGAAGTAAGAAAGAAGAAAGAAAGAAGAAAGAAAGAAGAAAGAAGAAAGAAAGAAGAAGAAGAAAGAAAGAAAGAAGAAACAAAGAAGAAAGAAAGAAAGAAGAAAGAAAGAAGAAAGAAAAAAGAAAGAAGAAAGAAAGAAAAGAAAGAAAGAAAGAAGAAAGAAAGTAAGAAAGAAGAAAGAACGAAGAAAGAAAGAAGAAAGAAAGAAGAAAGAAGAAAGAAAGAAAGAAGAAAGAAAGAAGAAACGAAGAAAAGAAAGAAAGAAGAAAGAAAGAAGAAAAAAGAAAGAATGAAGAAAGAAAGAAAGAAGAAAGAAAGAAGAAAGAAAGAAGTAAGAAAGAAGTAAGAAAGAAAGAAGAAAGAAAGAAGAAAGAAAGAAAGAAGAAAGAAAGAAGAAGAAGAAAGAAAGAATAAAGAAAGAAGTAAGAAAGAAGTAAGAAAGAAAGAAGAAAGAAAGTAGAAAGAAACAAGAAAGAAAGAAGGAATGAAGGAAGAAAGAAAGAAGAAAGAAAGAAAGAAGAAAGGAAGAAGAAAGAAAGAAAGAAGAAAGAAAGGAGAAAAAAGAAAGAATGAAGAAAGAAAGAAAGAAGAAAGAAAGAAGAAAGAAAGAAATAAGAAAGAAAGAAAGAAGAAAGAAAGAAAGAAGAAAGAAAGAAGAAAGAAAGAAAGAATAAAGAAAGAAAGAAGAAAGAAAGAAGAAAGAAAGAAGAAAGAAAGAAAGAAGAAAGAAAGAAAGAAGAAAGAAAGAAGAAAGAAAGAAGAAAGAAAGAAGAAAGAAAGAAAGAAAAAAGAAAGAAGAAAGAAAGAAGAAAGAAAGAAGAAAGAAAGAAGAGAAGAAAGAAGAGTAAGAAGAAAGAAAGAAAGAAGAAAGAAAGTAAGGTAAGAAGAAAGAAAGAAAGAAGAAACAAAGAAGAAAGAAAGAAAAAAAAAGAAGAAAGAAGAAAGAAAAAAGAAAGAAAGAATAAAGAAAGAAGAAAGAAAGAGACAAGAAGGAAAGAAAGAAAAAAGAAAGAAGAAAGAAAGAATAAAGAATGAAGTAAGAAATAAGTAAGAAAGAAAGAAGAAAGAAAGTAGATAGAAAAAAGAAAGAAGAAGGAATGCAGGAAGAAAGAAAGAAAGAAAGAAAGAAGAAAGAAAGAAAGAAAAGACAGAAGGAAGAAAGAAAGAATAAAGAAAGAAAGAAGAAAGAAAGAAGAAAGAAAGAAGAAAGAAAGAAAGAAGAAAGAAAGAAAGAAGAAAGAAAGAAGAAAGAAAGAAGAAAGAAAGAAGAAAGAAAGAAAGAAAAAAGAAAGGAGAAAGAAAGAAGAAAGAAAGAAGAAAGAAAGAAAGAAGAAAGAAAGTAAGAAGAAAGAAAGAAAGAAGAAACAAAGAAGAAAGAAAGAAAAAAAAAGAAGAAAGAAGAAAGAAAAAAGAAAGAAAGAATAAAGAAAGAAGAAAGAAAGAGACAAGAAGGAAAGAAAGAAGAAAGAAAGAAGAAAGAAAGAAGAAAGAAAGAAAGAATAAAGAATGAAGTAAGAAATAAGTAAGAAAGAAAGAAGAAAGAAAGTAGAAAGAAAAAAGAAAGAAGAAGGAATGCAGGAAGAAAGAAAGAAGAAATAAAGTAGAAAGAAAGAAGTAAGAAAGAAGTAAGAAAGAAGTAAAAAAGAAGTAAGAAAGAAGTAAGAAAGAAGAAAGAAAGAAGAAAGAAAGAAGAAAGAAAGAAGAAAGAAGAAAGAAAGAAAAAAGAAAGAAAGAAGAAAGAAAGAAAGAAGAAACAAAGAAGAAAGAAACAAAGAAGAAAGAAAGAAGAAGGAAAGAAGAAAGAAGAAATAAAGAAAGAAGAAAAAAGAAAGAATGAATAAAGAAAGAAGAAAGAAAGAAGAAAGAAAGAAGAAAGAAAGAAATAAGAAATAAAGAAAGAAGAAAGAAATAAAGAAGAAAGAAAGAAGAAAGAAAGAAAGAAGACAGACAGTAGAAAATAAGAAAGAAGAAAGAAAGAAAGAAGAAAGAAAGAAAGAAGAAAGAAAGAAGAAAGAAAGAATGAAGAAAGAAAGAAGAAAGAAAAATGAAGAATGAAAGAAGAAAGAACGTAGAAAGAATGAAGAAAGAAAGAAGAAAGAACTAAGAAAGAATGAAGAAAGAAAGAAGAAAGAATGAAGAAAGAAAGAAGAAAGAAAGAAGAAAGAAAGAAGAAAAAAAGAAGAAAGAAAGAAGTAAGAAAGAAAGAAGAAAGAAAGTAGAAAGAAATAAGAAAGAAAGAAGGAATGAAGGAAGAAAGAAAGAAAGAAAGAAGAAAGAAAGAAAGTAAAGAAAGAAGGAAGAAATAAAGAAAGAAGAAATAAAGAAGAAAGAAAGAAGTAAGAAAGAATTAAGAAAGAAGTAAAAAAGAAGTAAGAAAGAAGTAAGAAAGAAGAAAGAAAGAAGAAAGAAAGAAGAGAGAAAGAAGAAAGAAGAAAGAAAGAAAGAAGAAAGAAAGAAAGAAGAAATAAAGAAGAAAGAAAGAAAGAAGAAAAAAAGAAGAAAAAAAGAAGAAAGAAGAAAGAAAGAAGAAAGAAAGAATAAAGAAAGAAGAAAGAAGGAAACAAGAAGGAAAGAAAGAAGAAAGAAAGAAGAAAGAAAGAAAGAATAAAGAAAGAAGTAAGAAAGAAAGAAGAAAGAAAGTAGAAATAAATAAGAAAGAAAGAAGGAATGAAGGAAGAAAGAAAGAAAGAAAGAAAGAAGAAAGAAAGAAAGTAAAGAAAGAAGGAAGAAAAAAGAAGAAATAAAGTAGAAAGAAAGAAGTAAGAAAGAAGAAAGAAAGAAAAAAGAAAGAAGAAAGAAGAAAGAAAGAAAGAAGAAAGAAAGAAAGAAGAAACAAAGAAGAAAGAAAGAAAGAAGAAAGAAAGAAGAAAGAAAAAAGAAAGAAGAAAGAAAGAAAAGAAAGAAAGAAAGAAGAAAGAAAGTAAGAAAGAAGAAAGAACGAAGAAAGAAAGAAGAAAGAAAGAAGAAAGAAGAAAGAAAGAAAGAAGAAAGAAAGAAGAAACGAAGAAAGAAAGAAAGAAGAAAGAAAGAAGAAGAAAAGAAAGAATGAAGAAAGAAAGAAAGAAGAAAGAAAGAAGAAAGAAAGAAATAAGAAAGAAAGGAAGAAGAAAGAAAGAAGAAAGAAAGAAGAAAGAAAGAAGTAAGAAAGAAGTAAGAAAGAAAGAAGAAAGAAAGAAGAAAGAAAGAAAGAAGAAAGAAAGAAAGAAGAAAGAAAGAAGAAAGAAAGAAGAAAGAAAGAAGAAAGAAAGAAGAAAGAAAGAAAGAAAGAAGAAAGAACTAAGAAAGAATTAAGAAAGAGGAAAGAAAGAAATATAGAAGAAAGAAAAAAGAAAGAAAGAAAGAAGAAAGAAAGAAAGAAGAAAGAAAGAAGAAAGAAAGAAGAAAGAAAGAAAGAAGAAATAAAGAATAAAGAAAGAAGAAAGAAAGAAGAAAGAAGAAAGAAAGAAAGAAGAAAGAAAGAAGAAAGAAAGAAGAGAGAAAGAAAGAAGTAAGAAGAAGGAAAGAAGAGAAATGAAAGAAAGAAGAAAGAAAGAAGTAAGAAAGAAGTAAGAAATAAAGAAGAAAGGATGAAGAAAGGAAGAAAGAAGAAAGAAAGAAGGAAGAAAGAAGAAAGAAAGAATGAAGAAAGAAGAAAGAAAGAAGAAAGAAGAAAGGAAGAACAAAGAATGAAGTAGGAAAGTAGAAAAAAAGAAGAAAGAAAAAAAGAAAGAAAGAAAGAAGAAAGAAAAAGAAAGAAAGAAGAAAGAAAGAAGAAAGAAAGAAGAAAGAAAGAAGAAAGAAAGAGGAAAGAAGTAAGAGAGAAAGAAGAAAGAAAGAAAGAAGAAAGAAAGAAAGAAATAAGGAAGAAAAAAGAATAAAGAAGAAAGAAAGAAGAAAGAAAGGAAGAAGAAAGAAAGAACAAAGAAAGAAGAAAGAAAGAAGGAAGGAAGGAGGAAAGAAAGAAAGAAAAAAAGAAAGAAGAAAGAAAGAAAGAAAAGAAAGAAGGAAGAAAGAAAGAAAGGAGAAATAAAGAAGAAAGAAAGAATTAAGAAAGAAGTAGGAAAGAAGTAAAAAAGAAGTAAGAAAGAAGTAAGAAAGAAATAAGAAGGAAAGAAGAGAGAAAAATAAAGAAAGAAAGAAGAAAGAAAGAAAGAAGTAAGAAAGAAAGAAGAAAGAAACTAAGAAGAAAGAAGAAAGAAAGAAGAAAGAAAGAAGAAAGAAGGACGTAAGAAAGAAGAAAGAAAGAAAGAAGAAAGAAAGAAAGAAAGAAGAAAGAAAGAAGAAAGAAAGAAAGAAGAAAGAAGAAAGAAAGAAGAAAGAAAGAAGAAAGGAAGAAGAAAGAAGTAAGAAAGAAGTAAGAAAGAAGAAAGAAAGAAGAAAAAAAGAAGAAAGAAAGGAGGAAGAAAGAAAGAAGAAAAACAGTAGTAAGAAAGAAGTAAGAAACGAGTAAGAAAGAAGTAAGAAAGTAGAAAGAATGAAGAAAGAAAGACGAAAGAAAGAAGAAGGAAAGAAGAGAGAAAAATAAAGAGAGAAAGAAGAAAGAAAGAAAGAAAGAAGAAAGAAAGAAAGAAGAAAGAAAGAAAGAAGTAAGAAAGAAGAAAGAATGAAGAAATAAAGAAGAAAGAAAGAAGTAAGAAAGAAGTAAGAAAGAAAAAAGAAAGAAGATAGAAAGAAGAAAGATAGAAAGAATGAAGAAATAAGAAACAAAGAGAGAAGAAAGAAAGAACAAATATAGAAGGAAGAAAGAAAGAAGTAAGAAAGAAGTAAGAAGGAAAGAAAGAAGAAGAAAGAAGAAAGAAGAAAGAAGAAAGAAGAAAGAAGAAAGAAGGAAGAAGAAAGAAGAAAGATGAAAGAAGAAAGAAAGAAGAAAGAAAGAAGAAAGAAAGTAGAAAGAAAGAAAGAAGAAAGAAAGAAGAAAGAAAGAAAGAAGAATGAAAGAAGAAAGAAAAAATAAAGAAAGAATAAAGAAAGAAAGAAGTAATAAAGAAGTAAGAAAGAGGATAGAAAGAAGAAAGAAGGAAAGAAAAAAGAAAGAAGAAAGAAATAAAGAAGAAAGAAAGAAAGAAAGAAAAAAGAAGAAAGAAAGAAAGAAAGAAGAAAGAAAGTAGAAATAAAGAAAGAATAAATAAAGATGTAAGAAAGAAGTAAGAAGCAAAGAAAGAAGAAAGAAAGAAGAAAAGAAGAAAGAAAGAAGAAAGAAAGAAAGAAGAAAGAAAGAAAGAAGAAAGAAAGAAGAAAGAAATAAGGAAGAAAGAAAGAAGAAAGAAAGAAGAAAGAGGAAAGAAAGAAGAAAGAAAGAAGAAAGAGAGAAAGATATAAGAAGTAAGAAAGAAGTAAGAAAGAAGTAAGAAAGAAGTAAGAAAGAAAGAAGAAAGAAATTAAGAAGAAAGAAGAAAGAAAGAAGAAAGAAAGAAGAAAGAAAGAAAGAAAGAAGAATGACAGAAGAGTGAAAGAAGAAAGAAAGAAAGAAGAAAGAATTAAATAAGAAAGAAGGAAGAAAGAAAGAAGAAAGAAAGAAAGCAGAAAGAAAGCAGAAAGAAAGAAGAAAGAAGAAAGAAGAAAGAAGAAAGAAGAAAGAAGAAAGAAGAAAGAAGAAAGAAGAAAGAAGAAAGAAGAAAGAAGAAAGAAGAAAGAAGAAAGAAGAAAGAAGAAAGAAGAAAGAAGAAAGAAGAAAGAAAGAAGAAAGAAAAAAGTAAGAAAGAAGTAAGAAAGAAGAAATAAAGAGGTAAGAAAGAAATGAGAAAGAAAGAAGAAAGAAAGAAGAACCAAAGAACGAAGAAAGAAAGAAGAAAGAAATAAAGAACAAGAAATAGATGAGAAAGAAGTAAGAAAGAAGTGAGAAAGAAGAAAGAAAGAAGTAAGAAAGAAGTAAGAAAGAAAGAAGGAAGAAAGATGAAAGAAGAAAGAAAGAAGAAAGAAAGAAGAACAAAAGAACGAAGAAAGAAAGAAGAAAGAAATAAAGAAGAAAGAAAGAAGAAAGAAAGAAGAAAGAAAGAAATAAGAATCAAAGAAGAATGAAAGAAGTAAGAAAGAAGTAAGAAAGAAATAAGAAAGAAAGAATAAAGAAAGAAGAAAGGAAGAAAGAAAGGAAGAAGAAAGGAAGAAGAAAGGAAGAAGAAAGGAAGAAATAAGAAAGAAAGAACAAATAAGGAAGAAAGAAGAAAGAAAAACGAAAGAAAGATGAAAGAAAGAAAAAAGAGGAAAGAAGAAAGAAAGAAGAAAGAAAGAAGAAAGAAAGAAGAAAGAAAGAAGAAAGAAAGAAGAAAGAAAGAAGAAAGAAAGAAGAAAGAAAGAAGAAAGAAAGAAAGAAGAAAGAAGAAAGAAAGAAAAAAGAAAGAAGAAAGATATAAGTAAGAAAGAAGTAAGAAAGAAGAAAGAAAGAAGTATGAAAGAAGTAAGAAAGAAAGAAGAAAGAAAGAAGAAAGAAGAAAGAAGAAAGAAGAAGAAAGAAGAAAGAAAGAAGAACAAAAGAACGAAGAAAGAAAGAAGAAAGAAATAAAGAAGAAAGAAAGAAGTAAGAAAGTAAGAAGGAAAGAATAAAGAAAGAAAGAAAAAAGTAAGAAAGACAAAAGAAAGAAAGAAAGAAAGAAAGAAATAAGAGAGAAAGAAAGGAAAAAGAAAGAAAGAAGAAAGATAGAAAGAATGAAAGAGAGAAATTGGGAAAGAAGGAAAAAAGAAAGAAAGAAGAAAGAAAGTAAGAAATAAGAAAGAAAGAAAGAAAGCAAGCAAGAAAGAAAGAAAGAAAGAAAGAAAGAAAGAAAGAAAGAAGAAAGGAAGAAAAAAGAAAGAAGAAAGAAAGAAAAAAGAAAGAAAGGAAGAAAGAAAGAGAGATAGTAGGAAAGAAGGAAAAAAAGAAAGAAACAAAGAAAGAAAGAAGGAGAAAGAAGGTAAGAAAACGAAATAAAGAAAGAAAAAAGAAAAAAGAAAGAAACAAGAAAGAAAGAAAAAAAGAAAGAAAGAAAGAAAGAAAGAAAGAAAGAAAGAAAGAAAAATGAAGAAAGAAATAAAGAAGAAAGAAAGAAAAAAGAAAGAAAGAATGGAAGAAAGAAAGAAAGTAGGAAAGAAAGAAAAAAGAAAGAAAGTAAGTAAGAAAGTAGGAAAGAAAGAAAAAAGAAAGAATGAAATTACAAAAAGAGAGAAACAATGGAATAAAGAAGGAAAGAAAGAAAGAAAGAAAAAAGCAGGAAAAAAGAAAGAAAAAATAAGAAAGAAATAAAGGAAGAAAGAGAAAAGTAAGAAAAAAGGAAAGAAAAATGAAAGAAAAAAGAAAGAAATAAGGAAAGAAAGAAGGAAAGAAAGAGAAAAGAAAGAAAGAAAGAAATTAAAAAAGAGAAAGAAAGGTTGAAAAATAAAAGAAAGAAGAAAGAAGAAAAAAGAAAAAAAGAGAGAAGAAAGAAAGAGTAATTAAGAACGAAATAAAGAAATTAAAAAAAAAGAAAGAAAGATAGTAAAAAGAAAGAAAGAATAAAGAAAGAAAAAAGAAAAAAGAAAGAAAGAAAGAAGAAATTAAAAGAAAGAAAGAAAGAAAGAGAGTAGGAAAGGAAGCAGGAAAGAAAGAAAGAAAAATAGAAAGAAAGAAAGAAAGAAAGAAAAAAGAAAGAAAGAAAGAAATTTAAAAAAGAATGAAAGAAAGAAAGAGAGTAGGAAAGAAATTATTAAAGAAAGAAAGAAAGAAAAAAAGAAAGAAAAAAAAACAAATAACTAAAAAAGAAAGAAAAAAAAAGAAAAAGGAAAGAAAAAAGAAAGAAAAAAGAAAGGAGAAAGAAAGAAAGAAGTAAGAAAGAAAAAAGAGAGAAAGAAAAAAGAAATAATGAAAGAAAGAAAGAAAGAAAGAAAACAGAAAGAAAGAAGGAAAGAAAGAAAGAGAGAAATTAGGAAAGAAATAAAGAAAGTAAGAAACAAAGTAGGAAAGAAAGAAAGAAAGAAAGAAAGAAAGTAGGAAGGAAAGAAATAAAGAAAGAAAGAAAGAAAGGAAAAAGAAAGAAAGAAATAAAGAAAAAAGAAAGAAATGAAGAAAGAAAGAACAAAGTACAAAGTAAGAAAGAAAGAGAGAAATTAAAAAAGAAAGAAAGAGTGAAAGAAAAAGAAAGAAAAAAGTAATAAAGATATTAAAAAAAAGAAAGAAAGAAGAAAGAAGAAAAAATGAAAAAAGAAAATAAGAAAGGAAGACAAAAGAAAGAAAAAAGAAAGAAAGAAAGAAATTTAAAAAGAAATAAAAAAAGAAAAAAAAGAAAGAAATGAAGAGAGAAAGAAAGAAAGAAAAAAGAAAGAAAGAAAAAAGAAAGAAAGAAGAAAGAAAAAATAAAGAAAAAAAGAAAGAAAGAAGAAAGAAATAAGAAAGAAACAAAGAAACAAAGAAATAAAGAAAGAAAAAAGAAAGACAGAAAGAAAGAAGAAAGAAAAAAAAAGAAAGAAAGGAAGAAATTTAAAAAAAAGAAAGAAATAGAATACAGAAAGAAAGAAGAAAGAAAGAAAAAAGAAAGAAAGAAAGATGAAAGAAAGAAAAAAAGAAAGAAAGAAAGATGAAACAAAGGAAAAAGAAAAAAGAAAAAATAAAGAATGTAAGAAATTAAAAAAGAAAGAAAGAAAGAAATAAGTAGGAAAGAAAGAAAAAAAAAGAAAGAAAAATGAAAGAAAGACGAAAGGAAAAAGAAAGAAAGAAAAAGAAAGTAAGAAATTAAAAAAGAATTAGAAAGAAAGAGAGAAAGAAGAAAGAAAGAAAGAAACAAAGAGAGTAGGAAAGAAATTAGGCATGAAAGGAAGAAGGAAAGTAGGAAAGAAAGAAAGAAAGAAAGAAAGTAGGAAAGAAAGAAAGAAAGAAAGAAAGTAGGAAAGAAAGAAAGAAAGAAAGAAAGAAAGAAAGTAGGAAAGAAAGAAAGAAAGAAAGAAAGAAAGAAAGAAAGAAAGAAAGAAAGAAAGAAAGAAAGAAAGAAAGAAAGAAAGAAGGAAGAAGGAAAGAAAAAAGAAAGAAAAAGAAAGAAAAACAAAGAAAGAATGAAAGAAAGAAAGAAAAAAGGAAAAAATACAAAAGAAAGAAAAAAGAAAGAAAGAAGGAAAGAGAAACAAACTAAAAAAAAGAAAGAAAGATAGAAAAAAGAAAGATAGAAGAGAGAAAGAAAAAAGAAAGAAAGAAAAAAATTAAAATGAAAGAAAGACAGAAAGAAAGAAAGATAGAAAGAAAGAAAGAAAGAAGGGGTTTTACAGCCCAATTCGGCTTTTAAAAACCGCCGATTTCTTTAAACTCTGGCACTTCAACGGCGCTTTTCGCGGTTTCATTTCACTGAGCTGCTGTGCGGGCGGTTCGAGGCTCCTGAAGACGCTGAATTGTTTCAATTATTTAGCGCTGTGAGGAGCCATTTTGGGGCTGTTTGGGTCTAAATCGGCTTCTAAAAAGGTTTATTTAATGCATTTAAAGTTTGAGGGGCCGATTTGCGACTTTAAAGTTTTTTGAATCTACTTATTGATAAGAATTTATACAATAGATTAATATTTAAAGCCCGGGGGGAGATTTGGGGCTGTTTCCCAGGATTGCGAGTACAAATCCGTTTCTTTCTTTTAACCGTTTATTAATTTAAATTATTATATTTAAACGGGGCTTTTAGAGGATTTATGAGGGTTTTTTTGATCATTTTGGGCAGTTCTGAGGCTCCTAAAGCCGCTTAATTATTAAATTATTAATTGTTAAAATAATTTCAATAGTTGTTGAAATAAGTGTGTAAGTTATTGTGTTTAAACTCGGGAGGGGCATTTCGTTGCTTTCTGAGGGGGTTTTAGGGCTGAATTCACTTTATTGAACGTGTCTAGAGCTGGGGGTCCCAGATTTGTTGCTGATTTGGCCCCAAAAAAAGCTTTAAAAAATCTATCTATTTATTTATGATTTACTGAATTAATATTTAAGCGGGAACATATTCGGCTTTTTTAACCCGCCGCCATTTTGTCTCCCCCGTCCCGTTCTCCCCTCACGCTGAGGGGGCCGAGGAGACGCTCGCTGATTGGCCGGTGCCGTCTGGCGGGAAAGCCTCCCCCGGCTCTGCCCCGCTCGGCTGTCTCCGAGGGAGAGAAAGGCGCTGATTGGTCGCTGCGTCTGAGGGGAGAAAGGCGCTGATTGGTCGCTGCGTCTGAGGGGAGAAAGGCGCTGATTGGTCGCTGCCTCTGAGGAGAGAAAGGCGCTGATTGGTCGCCACCTCCCTAAACCCACTTAATTGTTTACATTGTGTTTTAAAAATTATTTATATATTTTAATTTAATTTAAATTATTAAAATTAATTTTAATTTAATATTAAATATATAGATAAAATCAATATAGTAATATACTACTATAAATGATATAATATGAGTAGTAGAAATATATATAATATATAATCTGATATAATTAACTGATCAACTAATATTTGTTGATATTATTTAATGTAATTTATAATTAATATATAATGGCATAATATAATGATGATATCTATAACATACTATTGTAATAATGATATTCATTAAATATTAATATATATTATATAAATATGTATAATTACTATGTAATGTATCTAATCTATTTTTACATATATATCTTATTATATAAAGCTGTGAGGGACCATATTTGGGCGGGTTTTTGATATTTTTAAGGCTATTTGATCTCAAATTCAATTTACTTCATTTTGGGGCTGTTTTTAGGATACTTTGTGCTCAAAGAAGCTTTCAAGATCCATTTTTTTGGCAGTTAATTTGCTCACTCGGTTAATGTTGCAGCAGGGGGATTTGGGTCTGTTTCCCAGGACTGTGACACAAATAACGGCCCTTTCCTTCCCTTTCCCACTGCAGCTCCTGCGCAGAGAACAGTGAAGGCAGCCTGGCCACGCCCCCTCCGGCTGACCGCGCCCCCTGCTCCGGCTGATCGCTTCCCCAACTCTGGCTGGCCGCGTGCCCCCCCCCCCGCCCCCCCCTCTGGCTGATGGACACCCCCCCCCCCCCAACTCCGGCTGACCGCGTGCCCACCCCAACTCTGGCTGACTGTGGCCCCCTGGCCCCCCCGGCTGACCGCATGCCCTCCCACTGCACTCCTGCTGACCGTGAGACCCCCCGCCACCTCCTCCGGCTGGCCACATCTCCACTGCACACCATGGCGGGGATGGGGCGGGGGGGGGGGGATCACAAGGGTCTATGGGGCGGTGTAGGGGTCAGGGGGGCTGTGGGGTCTATGGGGTTGTTGTGGGGTGAAACACCCCTGAAGAGGCTGAACGCCCTGCAGGTGAGTGAACCACACGCTGACCCACAGTGCCCCATAGCACCTCCACTCTGCCCTATGGATCCATATATCCACAGGAGTGCCCCACAGCACCCCATGGCTCCTGCACTCTGCTCTGTAGATGCCCAGTACTGCCCCACAGCACCATATAGCTCCTGTACTCTGCCCCATACATCCACAGTAGTACCCCCCAGCACCCCTTGGCTCCTGCACTCTGCTCTGTAGATGCCCAGTACTGCCCCACAGCACCATATAGCTCCTGTACTCTGCCCCATACATCCACAGGAGTGCCCCACAGCACCCCATAGTGACTCTACTCTTCCCCATAGACCCACAGTGCTGCCCCACAGGACTCTACTCTGCCCCTTAGACCCAGAGAGCTGCCCCACAGCAGCCTGTAGGTGCTGCGTTCTGCCCCATTGGTGCAAAGTGCTGCCCCACAGCACCCTACACCTCTGTCCACCTGACCCCCCTTCCCTCCTGACTACGCCTGCACTGCCCACTATGGGTGGGTCACAAGGGTCTATGGGGCGGGTGTGGGGGTCAGGGGGCTGTGGGGTCAATGGGGTTGTTGTGGGGTGAAACACCCCTGAAGAGGGTGAACCCCTTACAGGTGAGTGACCCACACAGTGACCCACAGCAGCTCATAGCCCCTCTGCCCTATGGAGTCACTGCACCCCATAGCTGCTTTTACTCTGCCACATAAATGGACAGCACTGCTCCACAGCACCCTGTATCTCCACTCTGCCCTGTAGACACACAGTGCTGTCCCACAGCACCCCATATCTTGTTCACTCTGCCCTATAGACCCACAGTGTAACCCTACAGCACCCCATAGTTCCTCTGCCCTATAGATCAACAACACTGTCCCAGAAAACACCATAGCTTCTTCCCACTAGCCCATAGGCCAGCAGTTCTGCCCTATAGCACACTGTAGCTCCTGTACCCTGCCCCATAGACCCACAGCAGTGCCCCACAGTGCCCCACACATCTGGTCTGCCCTATACATCCACAGCACTGCTCTGCAGCACCATATACTTTCAGCACTCTGCCCCATTGATATGTAGCATCCCACAGCTTCTGCATTCCGCCCATAGATCGACATTCCTGGGTCCCCTCACCCCACCAGATGTCCTGGGTTACGATGCTGCACGGGGCCCTGTGCACAACAAAATGAGGACAGCATGGCTGCTGGGCTCCACCCTGCTTGGAATCCAAGATGGTTGGGGCGGGGGGGAGGGCTGGCAGCCATGCTGGCACTGCCGGAGGGGCTGTAGGTCTGCGCCGTGCTCAGGCGGCAGCTTCCGGCTGTATTGGCTGCTCCCATTGGCTGGCCCTGTGGCCCTGCACCCTGCACATGGGAAGAAGATGGCTGCCCTGATGGGCGTGGCCATCTCGGCTGCTGTGTCCCTGCTGGTGGGCGGGGCCATGACTGTCATGGCTGCTAAGCCTGTGCTGGAAGGGTGGGGCTGAGGTGGGCGGGGCCTGCCTAGGGCAGCCATTCTGGGGTGGGGCCCAAGGTGGGTGGTGAGGCCTGTGACTCTGTTTACCCCTGATGGCCATCTTGGAAAAGATCAGCGCTGTGCCGCTGCCATCCTGACATTGCTCCCCCAGGGCCATGTTGGGGGATTTTTAACCTGCTTTTGGGGCCAATTCTCACCCAATAAAATTAAATAATGTAAAAAAACCTTAAGCATGTGGTTTGTTCCATTTCCAGTGAAGGATTTGGGGGTGGGGTTTAGGGTTGAGGGTGGGGCTGAAGATGTGGGCAGGGCCACTGCCAACCCCACCTCCCTCCCAAGCTCTCCCCAATGTGTCTTCTTGAAGGGGTGTGCCCCAACCAGGCCCACCCCCTTTCCAAGCACCCCACCCTCCCAGCTGGGCTCCTCCCACTTGACCCACACTTCCACCCCCATTGGTGGGCTCCCTGCAGGGGGTGTGGCCTACAGACCTACAACTCCTTCCCCTCCGCTGCCGAGCCATGTACCCGACAGGGCATGACAGGGGCAGGCAAAGCTCAAGAAAGACCAACAGAGCCAGGCAGGGCCTGAGAGAGCTTGACGGATCCTCACAGAGCCTGACAAAGCTTGGAAGAGCCCAACAGGACCCGTCAGGGCCTGACAAATCTTGTCAGTTCCTGATAGAGCATCAATGTGTATGACAGAGCCCTGGGGGTCTCAACAGAGCCTGAGAAATCTTGACAGGGCTCAGCAGACCCCAACAGGTCTCCACAGAGCCCTACAGACCCCATCAAAACCTGATAGAGCCTGACAGACCCCAAAGAGGTCTCACAGGGCTTCACAAAAACCAACAGTGTCTGACAGAGCCCGACAGGAGTGCAGGTGCTGTCACTTCCAGTGAGGGTCCAGGTGATTTGATAAGGGTGGTGGGTGGGGCCTGGGGTGATTGACCCCTCCCCTTTCCCAGGGGATTGTGGGAAGGGGTGGGCGGGCCTCAGGGTATTTGAGCCCCAGTCCCTAGGTAGGGAAGCTCATTCTGCTCCTGGGCTGCTTGGGTGCTGGTTCTCTGCTGCTCCTTTAGCAGTCAGCAGCTTTTGAGCTGTTTAAGCTACATGGGTGGGTGTGTTTGGAGAAGTGGAGATGTCTGTTTGAGGTAGGACCTTCAGGATCAGAAAAGTTTCAATAGCAGATGTAGTTGAAAGTATGTTTGTAACTATTTTTCATTTATTGAATCAATTCCTGGTACTTGGCATTTTCTCTAAATTCCTGATTGCAATGAAGATGGGGTGTTAATTCTTGGTTTGTATTGGTGTGTAACAAGTTGCTGATATAATCTCTCCTCCTAGGATGCTCAGGTTATCTACCAGGGGTTAGGATGAGCATCTCGTATCTGTAGGTGGTTTTAGCATTTCTGAAGGAAGCAGCAGGACCATAACGCAGAGTGTCTTTCAAGCTATGGGGTGGCTCATGGCCTCCCTGATCACCCACAGAACAGTGTGTTGTCCACAGAACCTTTGCAGAATGCGGTGAACCCTGGTAGATCATTCAAATGTAACTCTCAGAACTCCGTCAAGGAGAGCAATGGCTAGGGAACTACGACGGACAACCCTTATGAGTGCTCATTATTGTGTATGTGATTTTGTATTGTGGGTGATGAAGGGGAAAGTGGCAACTTTCTGGTTTGTCCCAAGCACTACAGTTCATTTGCTTCTCGCCGTCTTAGGCTTCACGAGCGATGAGGGTTTGTGACCGCGCCTGCGGCCACGACACGCTGACCAGACCGCCCTGGAACTCAGCAGGAGGTGTTGTTGTGTAATTATGGTGTTTGTCGTGTTTCTTGATTTGTATATTGTATAGTGTGTGGTATTGTGTAATTATACAATATACAAATCAAGAAACACGACAAACACCATAATAACACAATACCACACACTATACAATATACAAAATACTACATCCACCAAAACTAACAAAATGACACTTAAAATCAATAAACACTACACAGACTATACAATATACAAAATACTACATCCACCAAAACTTACAAAATGACACTTAAAATCAATAAAGACTATAAACACCATAATTACACAACAACACACACTATACAATATACACAACAAGCGCCCAATCGGCGCTACGCCGATCGGCACCGGCGTGCCAGATGCCGGGATGGCACCCGAGATGCCTTTCGTGCCCCTCGAACGCAACGAGACCCCAGGATCGTCTGACAGGCGCAAGGCAGGCTTCCCGAACTACAGCACAACGCAGACGCAGGCTGGAGCTGCCCTGCCCGGCACACGCTGGCATCGCATGGTAAAGGTCCCCGGGCCCTTCACCCGCGCCAAGGGCACGGTTCCTGGACGGCCCTTGCCCTTAGCAGAGCTAAACCCCCCGTCCCTGCGATTCCCAGCCCCTTCCCAGCCCTCGCGCCTCCACTTAGCTTTCAGAGGGCCGAGGGACCGAACCCATCTTCAGCAGAGGAAAACGCCACGTGTGCCAACGGGCGTCTTCCCGCGTCGCCGGGTTCCTCTTCAGCGCCTGCAGAAACACGAGAAAACACACGCTCGCTAAGCCGCGCCGGCACACGGCGCCGCGGGGCAAACGCCGACCCCTTCCGCAACACCCACCTCCTGCTGAGTTCCAGGGCGGTCCGGTCAGCGTGTCGTGGCGCGGGCGCGGTCACAAACCCTCATCGCTTGTGACGCCTAAGACGGCGAGAAACAAAGAACTGTAGCTCTTTGAACGAAACCCTGGCCCCACGCTCCTCCTCGCCCCTACCACGGCTCCGTGCTCACCTTGCCAGAGGAGCTGCGCTGCCGATACCCAGCTTTCCACTTTGCTTCACGCCTAGAAAAGAGAGAAACGACCAAACTTAGCTAGAGCCACACAGCACAGCTTCCTGCTCCCACCACGCACAGACCCACTTGCTTCCGGCGCTCGGCTCGCCTCCTCCGGCGCTCTTTCGTGCCAAGTTGTCCCTCTGCATCTGAAACCAAGGTATTCAACAAGTTACCCAGGAGCTCATCAACAGCTTGACCATTCCACAGGTCTGCTTTCTATTCAGGAATCCCACAACAAGGTCTAACTGAGTCCCAAAGACCACTGGGGAACGGACTGTCCGCTCCCCTGCCCACGGCTACTCCGTCCCAGATGACCGCACAACCTCTGCCTACGCAGGATAAAATGTCCACAGATCAATCGTGGACTCCTAAACTCAGTCCGCCCACTCCTAACTCTACACCTCCGGGCAGAGCAGCTCCGAGCCAAACGCGCACGTGCTTAGACAGATGCTCCACACAACATTATAGACGACCCGACAGCAATAACACCAAAAATGCTCCACAACAAAAATGACTCCGAACCAGAGACGGCAACAGCAAAAATAACCTGCGGGGAGGCAGGGGTGAGGCGAGGAGCCTCTACTGCAACCCCAGAAAAAAAAGGAGCCGAACGTCATGGCCCCTTATGAGACGGCAGCTCTGGCGCAAACACGCAGAGACGGCGCAAATACGAGAAGCTGCTACAAGACCTAAAACCTTCAAGATGCTGGGAATAAAGTGCCAGTCCCTTAGACTGGATGGGTAGAGAGCACAGCTGCCGGCACAGCCCAGGACAACGCCACAAACACCCCTGACCAGAAGCAGCCGAAAGGCAAGAACCCGCCACGCTTTCGGCTGCCGACACCAGAAAACCAGCGCCCAATCGGCGCTACGCCGATCGGCACCGGCGTTCCAGATGCCGGGATGGCACCTGAGATGCCTTTCGTGCCCCTCGAACGCAACGAGACCCCAGGATCGTCTGACAGGCGCAAGGCAGGCTTCCCGAACTACAGCACAACGCAGACGCAGGCTGGAGCTGCCCTGCCCAGCACACGCTGGCATCGCACGGTAAAGGTCCCCGGGCCCTTCACCCGCGCCAAGGGCACGGTTCCTGGACGGCCCTTGCCCTTAGCAGAGCTAAAGCCCCCGTCCCTGCGATTCCCAGCCCCTTCCCAGCCCTCGCGCCTCCACTTAGCTTTCAGAGGGCCGAGGGACCGAACCCATCTTCAGCAGAGGAAAACGCCACGTGTGCCAACGGGCGTCTTCCCGCGTCGCCGGGTTCCTCTTCAGCGCCTGCAGAAACACGAGAAAGCACACGCTCGCTAAGCCGCGCCGGCACACGGCGCCGCGGGGCAAACGCCGACCCCTTCCGCAACACCCACCTCCTGCTGAGTTCCAGGGCGGTCCGGTCAGCGTGTCGTGGCGCGGGCGCGGTCACAAACCCTCATCGCTTGTGACGCCTAAGACGGCGAGAAACAAAGAACTGTAGCTCTTTGAACGAAACCCTGGCCCCACGCTCCTCCTCGCCCCTACCACGGCTCCGTGCTCACCTTGCCAGAGGAGCTGCGCTGCCGATACCCAGCTTTCCACTTTGCTTCACGCCTAGAAAAGAGAGAAACGACCAAACTTAGCTAGAGCCACACAGCACAGCTTCCTGCTCCCACCACGCACAGACCCACTTGCTTCCGGCGCTCGGCTCGCCTCCTCCGGCGCTCTTTCGTGCCAAGTTGTCCCTCTGCATCTGAAACCAAGGTATTCAACAAGTTACCCAGGAGCTCATCAACAGCTTGACCATTCCACAGGTCTGCTTTCTATTCAGGAATCCCACAACAAGGTCTAACTGAGTCCCAAAGACCACTGGGGAACGGACTGTCCGCTCCCCTGCCCACGGCTACTCCGTCCCAGATGACCGCACAACCTCTGCCTACGCAGGATAAAATGTCCACAGATCAATCGTGGACTCCTAAACTCAGTCCGCCCACTCCTAACTCTACACCTCCGGGCAGAGCAGCTCCGAGCCAAACGCGCACGTGCTTAGACAGATGCTCCACACAACATTATAGACGACCCGACAGCAATAACACCAAAAATGCTCCACAACAAAAATGACTCCGAACCAGAGACGGCAACAGCAAAAATAACCTGCGGGGAGGCAGGGGTGAGGCGAGGAGCCTCTACTGCAACCCCAGAAAAAAAAGGAGCCGAACGTCACGGCCCCTTATGAGACGGCAGCTCTGGCGCAAACACGCAGAGACGGCGCAAATACGAGAAGCTGCTACAAGACCTAAAACCTTCAAGATGCTGGGAATAAAGTGCCAGTCCCTTAGACTGGATGGGTAGAGAGCACAGCTGCCGGCACAGCCCAGGACAACGCCACAAACACCCCTGACCAGAAGCAGCCGAAAGGCAAGAACCCGCCACGCTTTCGGCTGCCGACACCAGAAAACCAGCGCCCAATCGGCGCTACGCCGATCGGCACCGGCGTTCCAGATGCCGGGATGGCACCTGAGACGCCTTTCGTGCCCCTCGAACGCAACGAGACCCCAGGATCGTCTGACAGGCGCAAGGCAGGCTTCCCGAACTACAGCACAACGCAGACGCAGGCTGGAGCTGCCCTGCCCAGCACACGCTGGCATCGCACGGTAAAGGTCCCCGGGCCCTTCACCCGCGCCAAGGGCACGGTTCCTGGACGGCCCTTGCCCTTAGCAGAGCTAAACTCCCCGTCCCTGCGATTCCCAGCCCCTTCCCAGCCCTCGCGCCTCCACTTAGCTTTCAGAGGGCCGAGGGACCGAACCCATCTTCAGCAGAGGAAAACGCCACGTGTGCCAACGGGCGTCTTCCCGCGTCGCCGGGTTCCTCTTCAGCGCCTGCAGAAACACGAGAAAGCACACGCTCGCTAAGCCGCGCCGGCACACGGCGCCGCGGGGCAAACGCCGACCCCTTCCGCAACACCCACCTCCTGCTGAGTTCCAGGGCGGTCCGGTCAGTGTGTCGTGGCGCGGGCGCGGTCACAAACCCTCATCGCTTGTGACGCCTAAGACGGTGAGAAACAAAGAACTGTAGCTCTTTGAACGAAACCCTGGCCCCACGCTCCTCCTCGCCCCTACCACGGCTCCGTGCTCACCTTGCCAGAGGAGCTGCGCTGCCGATACCCAGCTTTCCACTTTGCTTCACGCCTAGAAAAGAGAGAAATGACCAAACTTAGCTAGAGCCACACAGCACAGCTTCCTGCTCCCACCACGCACAGACCCACTTGCTTCCGGCGCTCGGCTCGCCTCCTCCGTCGCTCTTTCGTGCCAAGTTGTCCCTCTGCATCTGAAATCAAGGTATTCAACAAGTTACCCAGGAGCTCATCAACAGCTTGACCATTCCACGGGTCTGCTTTCTATTCAGGAATCCCACAACAAGGTCTAATTGAGTCCCAAAGACCACTGGGGAACGGACTGTCCGCTCCCCTGCCCACGGCTACTCCGTCCCAGATGACCGCACAACCTCTGCCTACGCAGGATAACATGTCCACAGATCAATCGTGGACTCCTAAACTCAGTCCGCCCGCTCCTAACTCTACACCTCCGGGCAGAGCAGCTCCGAGCCAAACGCGCACTTGCTTAGACAGATGCTCCACACAACATTATAGACGACCCGACAGCAATAACACCAGAAATGCTCCACAACAAAAATGACTCCGTACCAGAGACGGCAACAGCAAAAACAACCTGCGGGGAGGCAGGGGTGAGGCGAGGAGCCTCTACTGCAACCCCAGAAAAAAAAGGAGCCGAACGTCACGGCCCCTTATGAGACGGCAGCTCTGGCGCAAACACGCAGAGACGGCGCAAATACGAGAAGCTGCTACAAGACGTAAAACCTTCAAGATGCTGGGAATAAAGTGCCAGTCCCTTAGACTGGATGGGTAGAGAGCACAGCTTCCGGCACAGCCCAGGACAACGCCACAAACACCCCTGACCAGAAGCAGCCGAAAGGCAAGAACCCGCCACGCTTTCGGCTGCCGACACCAGAAAACCAGCGCCCAATCGGCGCTACGCCGATCGGCACCGGCGTTCCAGATGCCGGGATGGCACCCGAGATGCCTTTCGTGCCCCTCGAACGCAACGAGACCCCAGGATCGTCTGACAGGCGCAAGGCAGGCTTCCCGAACTACAGCACAACGCAGACGCAGGCTGGAGCTGCCCTGCCCGGCACACGCTGGCATCGCACGGTAAAGGTCCCCGGGCCCTTCACCCGCGCCAAGGGCACGGTTCCTGGACGGCCCTTGCCCGTAGCAGAGCTAAACCCCCCGTCCCTGCGATTCCCAGCCCCTTCCCAGCCCTCGCGCCTCCACTTAGCTTTCAGAGGGCCGAGGGACCGAACCCATCTTCAGCAGAGGAAAACGCCACGTGTGCCAACGGGCATCTTCCCGCGTCGCCGGGTTCCTCTTCAGCGCCTGCAGAAACACGAGAAAGCACACGCTCGCTAAGCCGCGCTGGCACACGGCGCCGCGGGGCAAACGCCGACCCCTTCCGCAACACCCACCTCCTGCTGAGTTCCAGGGCGGTCCGTCAGCGTGTCGTGGCGCGGGCGCGGTCACAAACCCTCATCGCTTGTGACGCCTAAGACGGCGAGAAACAAAGAACTGTAGCTCTTTGAACGAAACCCTGGCCCCACGCTCCTCCTCGCCCCTACCACGGCTCCGTGCTCACCTTGCCAGAGGAGCTGCGCTGCCGATACCCAGCTTTCCACTTTGCTTCACGCCTAGAAAAGAGAGAAACGACCAAACTTAGCTAGAGCCACACAGCACAGCTTCCTGCTCCCACCACGCACAGACCCACTTGCTTCCGGCGCTCGGCTCGCCTCCTCCGTCGCTCTTTCGTGCCAAGTTGTCCCTCTGCATCTGAAATCAAGGTATTCAACAAGTTACCCAGGAGCTCATCAACAGCTTGACCATTCCACGGGTCTGCTTTCTATTCAGGAATCCCACAACAAGGTCTAATTGAGTCCCAAAGACCACTGGGGAACGGACTGTCCGCTCCCCTGCCCACGGCTACTCCGTCCCAGATGACCGCACAACCTCTGCCTACGCAGGATAACATGTCCACAGATCAATCGTGGACTCCTAAACTCAGTCCGCCCGCTCCTAACTCTACACCTCCGGGCAGAGCAGCTCCGAGCCAAACGCGCACTTGCTTAGACAGATGCTCCACACAACATTATAGACGACCCGACAGCAATAACACCAGAAATGCTCCACAACAAAAATGACTCCGTACCAGAGACGGCAACAGCAAAAACAACCTGCGGGGAGGCAGGGGTGAGGCGAGGAGCCTCTACTGCAACCCCAGAAAAAAAAGGAGCCGAACGTCACGGCCCCTTATGAGACGGCAGCTCTGGCGCAAACACGCAGAGACGGCGCAAATACGAGAAGCTGCTACAAGACGTAAAACCTTCAAGATGCTGGGAATAAAGTGCCAGTCCCTTAGACTGGATGGGTAGAGAGCACAGCTTCCGGCACAGCCCAGGACAACGCCACAAACACCCCTGACCAGAAGCAGCCGAAAGGCAAGAACCCGCCACGCTTTCGGCTGCCGACACCAGAAAACCAGCGCCCAATCGGCGCTACGCCGATCGGCACCGGCGTTCCAGATGCCGGGATGGCACCCGAGATGCCTTTCGTGCCCCTCGAACGCAACGAGACCCCAGGATCGTCTGACAGGCGCAAGGCAGGCTTCCCGAACTACAGCACAACGCAGACGCAGGCTGGAGCTGCCCTGCCCGGCACACGCTGGCATCGCACGGTAAAGGTCCCCGGGCCCTTCACCCGCGCCAAGGGCACGGTTCCTGGACGGCCCTTGCCCGTAGCAGAGCTAAACCCCCCGTCCCTGCGATTCCCAGCCCCTTCCCAGCCCTCGCGCCTCCACTTAGCTTTCAGAGGGCCGAGGGACCGAACCCATCTTCAGCAGAGGAAAACGCCACGTGTGCCAACGGGCATCTTCCCGCGTCGCCGGGTTCCTCTTCAGCGCCTGCAGAAACACGAGAAAGCACACGCTCGCTAAGCCGCGCTGGCACACGGCGCCGCGGGGCAAACGCCGACCCCTTCCGCAACACCCACCTCCTGCTGAGTTCCAGGGCGGTCCGTCAGCGTGTCGTGGCGCGGGCGCGGTCACAAACCCTCATCGCTTGTGACGCCTAAGACGGCGAGAAACAAAGAACTGTAGCTCTTTGAACGAAACCCTGGCCCCACGCTCCTCCTCGCCCCTACCACGGCTCCGTGCTCACCTTGCCAGAGGAGCTGCGCTGCCGATACCCAGCTTTCCACTTTGCTTCACGCCTAGAAAAGAGAGAAACGACCAAACTTAGCTAGAGCCACACAGCACAGCTTCCTGCTCCCACCACGCACAGACCCACTTGCTTCCGGCGCTCGGCTCGCCTCCTCCGGCGCTCTTTCGTGCCAAGTTGTCCCTCTGCATCTGAAACCAAGGTATTCAACAAGTTACCCAGGAGCTCATCAACAGCTTGACCATTCCACAGGTCTGCTTTCTATTCAGGAATCCCACAACAAGGTCTAACTGAGTCCCAAAGACCACTGGGGAACGGACTGTCCGCTCCCCTGCCCACGGCTACTCCGTCCCAGATGACCGCACAACCTCTGCCTACGCAGGATAAAATGTCCACAGATCAATCGTGGACTCCTAAACTCAGTCCGCCCGCTCCTAACTCTACACCTCCGGGCAGAGCAGCTCCGAGCCAAACGCGCACGTGCTTAGACAGATGCTCCACACAACATTATAGACGACCCGACAGCAATAACACCAAAAATGCTCCACAACAAAAATGACTCCGAACCAGAGACGGCAACAGCAAAAATAACCTGCGGGGAGGCAGGGGTGAGGCGAGGAGCCTCTACTGCAACCCCAGAAAAAAAAGGAGCCGAACGTCACGGCCCCTTATGAGACGGCAGCTCTGGCGCAAACACGCAGAGACGGCGCAAATACGAGAAGCTGCTACAAGACCTAAAACCTTCAAGATGCTGGGAATAAAGTGCCAGTCCTTTAGACTGGATGGGTAGAGAGCACAGCTGCCGGCACAGCCCAGGACAACGCCACAAACACCCCTGACCAGAAGCAGCCGAAAGGCAAGAACCCGCCACGCTTTCGGCTGCCGACACCAGAAAACCAGCGCCCAATCGGCGCTACGCCGATCGGCACCGGCGTTCCAGATGCCGGGATGGCACCCGAGATGCCTTTCGTGCCCCTCGAACGCAACGAGACCCCAGGATCGTCTGACAGGCGCAAGGCAGGCTTCCCGAACTACAGCACAACGCAGACGCAGGCTGGAGCTGCCCTGCCCGGCACACGCTGGCATCGCACGGTAAAGGTCCCCGGGCCCTTCACCCGCGCCAAGGGCACGGTTCCTGGACGGCCCTTGCCCTTAGCAGAGCTAAACTCCCCGTCCCTGCGATTCCCAGCCCCTTCCCAGCCCTCGCGCCTCCACTTAGCTTTCAGAGGGCCGAGGGACCGAACCCATCTTCAGCAGAGGAAAACGCCACGTGTGCCAACGGGCGTCTTCCCGCGTCGCCGGGTTCCTCTTCAGCGCCTGCAGAAACACGAGAAAGCACACGCTCGCTAAGCCGCGCCGGCACACGGCGCCGCGGGGCAAACGCCGACCCCTTCCGCAACACCCACCTCCTGCTGAGTTCCAGGGCGGTCCGGTCAGCGTGTCGTGGCGCGGGCGCGGTCACAAACCCTCATCGCTTGTGACGCCTAAGACGGCGAGAAACAAAGAACTGTAGCTCTTTGAACGAAACCCTGGCCCCACGCTCCTCCTCGCCCCTACCACGGCTCCGTGCTCACCTTGCCAGAGGAGCTGCGCTGCCGATACCCAGCTTTCCACTTTGCTTCACGCCTAGAAAAGAGAGAAACGACCAAACTTAGCTAGAGCCACACAGCCCAGCTTCCTGCTCCCACCACGCACAGACCCACTTGCTTCCGGCGCTCGGCTCGCCTCCTCCGGCGCTCTTTCGTGCCAAGTTGTCCCTCTGCATCTGAAACCAAGGTATTCAACAAGTTACCCAGGAGCTCATCAACAGCTTGACCATTCCACAGGTCTGCTTTCTATTCAGGAATCCCACAACAAGGTCTAACTGAGTCCCAAAGACCACTGGGGAACGGACTGTCCGCTCCCCTGCCCACGGCTACTCCGTCCCAGATGACCGCACAACCTCTGCCTACGCAGGATAAAATGTCCACAGATCAATCGTGGACTCCTAAACTCAGTCCGCCCGCTCCTAACTCTACACCTCCGGGCAGAGCAGCTCCGAGCCAAACGCGCACGTGCTTAGACAGATGCTCCACACAACATTATAGACGACCCGACAGCAATAACACCAAAAATGCTCCACAACAAAAATGACTCCGAACCAGAGACGGCAACAGCAAAAACAACCTGCGGGGAGGCAGGGGTGAGGCGAGGAGCCTCTACTGCAACCCCAGAAAAAAAAGGAGCCGAACGTCACGGCCCCTTATGAGACGGCAGCTCTGGCGCAAACACGCAGAGACGGCGCAAATACGAGAAGCTGCTACAAGACCTAAAACCTTCAAGATGCTGGGAATAAAGTGCCAGTCCCTTAGACTGGATGGGTAGAGAGCACAGCTGCCGGCACAGCCCAGGACAAAGCCACAAACACCCCTGACCAGAAGCAGCCGAAAGGCAAGAACCCGCCACGCTTTCGGCTGCCGACACCAGAAAACCAGCGCCCAATCGGCGCTACGCCGATCGGCACCGGCGTTCCAGATGCCGGGATGGCACCTGAGATGCCTTTCGTGCCCCTCAAACGCAACGAGACCCCAGGATCGTCTGACAGGCGCAAGGCAGGCTTCCCGAACTACACCACAACGCAGACGCAGGCTGGAGCTGCCCTGCCCGGCACACGCTGGCATCGCACGGTAAAGGTCCCCGGGCCCTTCACCCGCGACAAGGGCACGGTTCCTGGACGGCCCTTGCCCTTAGCAGAGCTAAACTCCCCGTCCCTGCGATTCCCAGCCCCTTCCCAGCCCTCGCGCCTCCACTTAGCTTTCAGAGGGCCGAGGGACCGAACCCATCTTCAGCAGAGGAAAACGCCACGTGTGCCAACGGGCATCTTCCCGCGTCGCCGGGTTCCTCTTCAGCGCCTGCAGAAACACGAGAAAGCACACGCTCGCTAAGCCGCGCTGGCACACGGCGCCGCGGGGCAAACGCCGACCCCTTCCGCAACACCCACCTCCTGCTGAGTTCCAGGGTGGTCCGTCAGCGTGTCGTGGCGCGGTCGCGGTCACAAACCCTCATCGCTTGTGACGCCTAAGACGGCGAGAAACAAAGAACTGTAGCTCTTTGAATGAAACCCTGGCCCCACGCTCCTCCTCGCCCCTACCACGGCTCCGTGCTCACCTTGCCAGAGGAGCTGCGCTGCCGATACCCAGCTTTCCACTTTGCTTCACGCCTAGAAAAGAGAGAAACGACCAAACTTAGCTAGAGCCACACAGCACAGCTTCCTGCTCCCACCACGCACAGACCCACTTGCTTCCGGCGCTCGGCTCGCCTCCTCCGGCGCTCTTTCGTGCCAAGTTGTCCCTCTGCATCTGAAACCAAGGTATTCAACAAGTTACCCAGGAGCTCATCAACAGCTTGACCATTCCACAGGTCTGCTTTCTATTCAGGAATCCCACAACAAGGTCTAACTGAGTCCCAAAGACCACTGGGGAACGGACTGTCCGCTCCCCTGCCCACGGCTACTCCGTCCCAGATGACCGCACAACCTCTGCCTACGCAGGATAAAATGTCCACAGATCAATCGTGGACTCCTAAACTCAGTCCGCCCGCTCCTAACTCTACACCTCCGGGCAGAGCAGCTCCGAGCCAAACGCGCACGTGCTTAGACAGATGCTCCACACAACATTATAGACGACCCGACAGCAATAACACCAAAAATGCTCCACAACAAAAATGACTCCGAACCAGAGACGGCAACAGCAAAAACAACCTGCGGGGAGGCAGGGGTGAGGCGAGGAGCCTCTACTGCAACCCCAGAAAAAAAAGGAGCCGAACGTCACGGCCCCTTATGAGACGGCAGCTCTGGCGCAAACACGCAGAGACGGCGCAAATACGAGAAGCTGCTACAAGACCTAAAACCTTCAAGATGCTGGGAATAAAGTGCCAGTCCCTTAGACTGGATGGGTAGAGAGCACAGCTGCCGGCACAGCCCAGGACAAAGCCACAAACACCCCTGACCAGAAGCAGCCGAAAGGCAAGAACCCGCCACGCTTTCGGCTGCCGACACCAGAAAACCAGCGCCCAATCGGCGCTACGCCGATCGGCACCGGCGTTCCAGATGCCGGGATGGCACCTGAGATGCCTTTCGTGCCCCTCAAACGCAACGAGACCCCAGGATCGTCTGACAGGCGCAAGGCAGGCTTCCCGAACTACACCACAACGCAGACGCAGGCTGGAGCTGCCCTGCCCGGCACACGCTGGCATCGCACGGTAAAGGTCCCCGGGCCCTTCACCCGCGACAAGGGCACGGTTCCTGGACGGCCCTTGCCCTTAGCAGAGCTAAACTCCCCGTCCCTGCGATTCCCAGCCCCTTCCCAGCCCTCGCGCCTCCACTTAGCTTTCAGAGGGCCGAGGGACCGAACCCATCTTCAGCAGAGGAAAACGCCACGTGTGCCAACGGGCATCTTCCCGCGTCGCCGGGTTCCTCTTCAGCGCCTGCAGAAACACGAGAAAGCACACGCTCGCTAAGCCGCGCTGGCACACGGCGCCGCGGGGCAAACGCCGACCCCTTCCGCAACACCCACCTCCTGCTGAGTTCCAGGGTGGTCCGTCAGCGTGTCGTGGCGCGGTCGCGGTCACAAACCCTCATCGCTTGTGACGCCTAAGACGGCGAGAAACAAAGAACTGTAGCTCTTTGAATGAAACCCTGGCCCCACGCTCCTCCTCGCCCCTACCACGGCTCCGTGCTCACCTTGCCAGAGGAGCTGCGCTGCCGATACCCAGCTTTCCACTTTGCTTCACGCCTAGAAAAGAGAGAAACGACCAAACTTAGCTAGAGCCACACAGCACAGCTTCCTGCTCCCACCACGCACAGACCCACTTGCTTCCGGCGCTCGGCTCGCCTCCTCCGGCGCTCTTTCGTGCCAAGTTGTCCCTCTGCATCTGAAACCAAGGTATTCAACAAGTTACCCAGGAGCTCATCAACAGCTTGACCATTCCACAGGTCTGCTTTCTATTCAGGAATCCCACAACAAGGTCTAACTGAGTCCCAAAGACCACTGGGGAACGGACTGTCCGCTCCCCTGCCCACGGCTACTCCGTCCCAGATGACCGCACAACCTCTGCCTACGCAGGATAAAATGTCCACAGATCAATCGTGGACTCCTAAACTCAGTCCGCCCGCTCCTAACTCTACACCTCCGGGCAGAGCAGCTCCGAGCCAAACGCGCACGTGCTTAGACAGATGCTCCACACAACATTATAGACGACCCGACAGCAATAACACCAAAAATGCTCCACAACAAAAATGACTCCGAACCAGAGACGGCAACAGCAAAAATAACCTGCGGGGAGGCAGGGGTGAGGCGAGGAGCCTCTACTGCAAACCCAGAAAAAAAAGGAGCCGAACGTCACGGCCCCTTATGAGACGGCAGCTCTGGCGCAAACACGCAGAGACGGCGCAAATACGAGAAGCTGCTACAAGACCTAAAACCTTCAAGATGCTGGGAATAAAGTGCCAGTCCCTTAGACTGGATGGGTAGAGAGCACAGCTGCCGGCACAGCCCAGGACAACGCCACAAACACCCCTGACCAGAAGCAGCCGAAAGGCAAGAACCCGCCACGCTTTCGGCTGCCGACACCAGAAAACCAGCGCCCAATCGGCGCTACGCCCATCGGCACCGGCGTTCCAGATGCCGGGATGGCACCTGAGATGCCTTTCGTGCCCCTCGAACGCAACGAGACCCCAGGATCGTCTGACAGGCGCAAGGCAGGCTTCCCGAACTACACCACAACGCAGACGCAGGCTGGAGCTGCCCTGCCCAGCACACGCTGGCATCGCACGGTAAAGGTCCCCGGGCCCTTCACCCGCGACAAGGGCACGGTTCCTGGACGGCCCTTGCCCTTAGCAGAGCTAAAGCCCCCGTCCCTGCGATTCCCAGCCCCTTCCCAGCCCTCGCGCCTCCACTTAGCTTTCAGAGGGCCGAGGGACCGAACCCATCTTCAGCAGAGGAAAACGCCACGTGTGCCAACGGGCATCTTCCCGCGTCGCCGGGTTCCTCTTCAGCGCCTGCAGAAACACGAGAAAGCACACGCTCGCTAAGCCGCGCCGGCACACGGCGCTGCGGGGCAAACGCCGACCCCTTCCGCAACACCCACCTCCTGCTGAGTTCCAGGGCGGTCCGTCAGCGTGTCGTGGCGCGGGCGCGGTCACAAACCCTCATCGCTTGTGACGCCTAAGACGGCGAGAAACAAAGAACTGTAGCTCTTTGAACGAAACCCTGGCCCCACGCTCCTCCTCGCCCCTACCACGGCTCCGTGCTCACCTTGCCAGAGGAGCTGCGCTGCCGATACCCAGCTTCCACTTTGCTTCACGCCTAGAAAAGAGAGAAACGACCAAACTTAGCTAGAGCCACACAGCACAGCTTCCTGCTCCCACCACGCACAGACCCACTTGCTTCCGGCGCTCGGCTCGCCTCCTCCGGCGCTCTTTCGTGCCAAGTTGTCCCTCTGCATCTGAAACCAAGGTATTCAACAAGTTACCCAGGAGCTCATCAACAGCTTGACCATTCCACAGGTCTGCTTTCTATTCAGGAATCCCACAACAAGGTCTAACTGAGTCCCAAAGACCACTGGGGAACGGACTGTCCGCTCCCCTGCCCACGGCTACTCCGTCCCAGATGACCGCACAACCTCTGCCTACGCAGGATAAAATGTCCACAGATCAATCGTGGACTCCTAAACTCAGTCCGCCCGCTCCTAACTCTACACCTCCGGGCAGAGCAGCTCCGAGCCAAACGCGCACGTGCTTAGACAGATGCTCCACACAACATTATAGACGACCCGACAGCAATAACACCAAAAATGCTCCACAACAAAAATGACTCCGAACCAGAGACGGCAACAGCAAAAACAACCTGCGGGGAGGCAGGGGTGAGGCGAGGAGCCTCTACTGCAACCCCAGAAAAAAAAGGAGCCGAACGTCACGGCCCCTTATGAGACGGCAGCTCTGGCGCAAACACGCAGAGACGGCGCAAATACGAGAAGCTGCTACAAGACCTAAAACCTTCAAGATGCTGGGAATAAAGTGCCAGTCCCTTAGACTGGATGGGTAGAGAGCACAGCTGCCGGCACAGCCCAGGACAACGCCACAAACACCCCTGACCAGAAGCAGCCGAAAGGCAAGAACCCGCCACGCTTTCGGCTGCCGACACCAGAAAACCAGCGCCCAATCGGCGCTACGCCGATCGGCACCGGCGTTCCAGATGCCGGGATGGCACCCGAGATGCCTTTCGTGCCCCTCGAACGCAACGAGACCCCAGGATCGTCTGACAGGCGCAAGGCAGGCTTCCCGAACTACACCACAACGCAGACGCAGGCTGGAGCTGCCCTGCCCGGCACACGCTGTCATCGCACGGTAAAGGTCCCCGGGCCCTTCACCCGCGCCAAGGGCACGGTTCCTGGACGGCCCTTGCCCTTAGCAGAGCTAAACTCCCCGTCCCTGCGATTCCCAGCCCCTTCCCAGCCCTCGCGCCTCCACTTAGCTTTCAGAGGGCCGAGGGACCGAACCCATCTTCAGCAGAGGAAAACGCCACGTGTGCCAACGGGCGTCTTCCCGCGTCTCCGGGTTCCTCTTCAGCGCCTGCAGAAACACGAGAAAGCACACGCTCGCTAAGCCGCGCCGGCACACGGCGCCGCGGGGCAAACGCCGACCCCTTCCGCAACACCCACCTCCTGCTGAGTTCCAGGGCGGTCCGGTCAGCGTGTCGTGGCGCGGGCGCGGTCACAAACCCTCATCGCTTGTGACGCCTAAGACGGCGAGAAACAAAGAACTGTAGCTCTTTGAACGAAACCCTGGCCCCACGCTCCTCCTCGCCCCTACCACGGCTCCGTGCTCACCTTGCCAGAGGAGCTGCGCTGCCGATACCCAGCTTTCCACTTTGCTTCACGCCTAGAAAAGAGAGAAACGACCAAACTTAGCTAGAGCCACACAGCACAGCTTCCTGCTCCCACCACGCACAGACCCACTTGCTTCCGGCGCTCGGCTCGCCTCCTCCGGCGCTCTTTCGTGCCAAGTTGTCCCTCTGCATCTGAAACCAAGGTATTCAACAAGTTACCCAGGAGCTCATCAACAGCTTGACCATTCCACAGGTCTGCTTTCTATTCAGGAATCCCACAACAAGGTCTAACTGAGTCCCAAAGACCACTGGGGAACGGACTGTCCGCTCCCCTGCCCACGGCTACTCCGTCCCAGATGACCGCACAACCTCTGCCTACGCAGGATAAAATGTCCACAGATCAATCGTGGACTCCTAAACTCAGTCCGCCCGCTCCTAACTCTACACCTCCGGGCAGAGCAGCTCCGAGCCAAACGCGCACGTGCTTAGACAGATGCTCCACACAACATTATAGACGACCCGACAGCAATAACACCAAAAATGCTCCACAACAAAAATGACTCCGAACCAGAGACGGCAACAGCAAAAATAACCTGCGGGGAGGCAGGGGTGAGGCGAGGAGCCTCTACTGCAACCCCAGAAAAAAAAGGAGCCGAACGTCACGGCCCCTTATGAGACGGCAGCTCTGGCGCAAACACGCAGAGACGGCGCAAATACGAGAAGCTGCTACAAGACCTAAAACCTTCAAGATGCTGGGAATAAAGTGCCAGTCCCTTAGACTGGATGGGTAGAGAGCACAGCTGCCGGCACAGCCCAGGACAACGCCACAAACACCCCTGACCAGAAGCAGCCGAAAGGCAAGAACCCGCCACGCTTTCGGCTGCCGACACCAGAAAACCAGCGCCCAATCGGCGCTACGCCGATCGGCACCGGCGTTCCAGATGCCGGGATGGCACCCGAGATGCCTTTCGTGCCCCTCGAACGCAACGAGACCCCAGGATCGTCTGACAGGCGCAAGGCAGGCTTCCCGAACTACAGCACAACGCAGACGCAGGCTGGAGCTGCCCTGCCCGGCACACGCTGGCATCGCACGGTAAAGGTCCCCGGGCCCTTCACCCGCGCCAAGGGCACGGTTCCTGGACGGCCCTTGCCCGTAGCAGAGCTAAACCCCCCGTCCCTGCGATTCCCAGCCCCTTCCCAGCCCTCGCGCCTCCACTTAGCTTTCAGAGGGCCGAGGGACCGAACCCATCTTCAGCAGAGGAAAACGCCACGTGTGCCAACGGGCATCTTCCCGCGTCGCCGGGTTCCTCTTCAGCGCCTGCAGAAACACGAGAAAGCACACGCTCGCTAAGCCGCGCTGGCACACGGCGCCGCGGGGCAAACGCCGACCCCTTCCGCAACACCCACCTCCTGCTGAGTTCCAGGGCGGTCCGTCAGCGTGTCGTGGCGCGGGCGCGGTCACAAACCCTCATCGCTTGTGACGCCTAAGACGGCGAGAAACAAAGAACTGTAGCTCTTTGAACGAAACCCTGGCCCCACGCTCCTCCTCGCCCCTACCACGGCTCCGTGCTCACCTTGCCAGAGGAGCTGCGCTGCCGATACCCAGCTTTCCACTTTGCTTCACGCCTAGAAAAGAGAGAAACGACCAAACTTAGCTAGAGCCACACAGCACAGCTTCCTGCTCCCACCACGCACAGACCCACTTGCTTCCGGCGCTCGGCTCGCCTCCTCCGGCGCTCTTTCGTGCCAAGTTGTCCCTCTGCATCTGAAACCAAGGTATTCAACAAGTTACCCAGGAGCTCATCAACAGCTTGACCATTCCACAGGTCTGCTTTCTATTCAGGAATCCCACAACAAGGTCTAACTGAGTCCCAAAGACCACTGGGGAACGGACTGTCCGCTCCCCTGCCCACGGCTACTCCGTCCCAGATGACCGCACAACCTCTGCCTACGCAGGATAAAATGTCCACAGATCAATCGTGGACTCCTAAACTCAGTCCGCCCGCTCCTAACTCTACACCTCCGGGCAGAGCAGCTCCGAGCCAAACGCGCACGTGCTTAGACAGATGCTCCACACAACATTATAGACGACCCGACAGCAATAACACCAAAAATGCTCCACAACAAAAATGACTCCGAACCAGAGACGGCAACAGCAAAAATAACCTGCGGGGAGGCAGGGGTGAGGCGAGGAGCCTCTACTGCAACCCCAGAAAAAAAAGGAGCCGAACGTCACGGCCCCTTATGAGACGGCAGCTCTGGCGCAAACACGCAGAGACGGCGCAAATACGAGAAGCTGCTACAAGACCTAAAACCTTCAAGATGCTGGGAATAAAGTGCCAGTCCCTTAGACTGGATGGGTAGAGAGCACAGCTGCCGGCACAGCCCAGGACAACGCCACAAACACCCCTGACCAGAAGCAGCCGAAAGGCAAGAACCCGCCACGCTTTCGGCTGCCGACACCAGAAAACCAGCGCCCAATCGGCGCTACGCCCATCGGCACCGGCGTTCCAGATGCCGGGATGGCACCCGAGATGCCTTTCGTGCCCCTCGAACGCAACGAGACCCCAGGATCGTCTGACAGGCGCAAGGCAGGCTTCCCGAACTACAGCACAACGCAGACGCAGGCTGGAGCTGCCCTGCCCGGCACACGCTGTCCTCGCACGGTAAAGGTCCCCGGGCCCTTCACCCGCGCCAAGGGCACGGTTCCTGGACGGCCCTTGCCCTTAGCAGAGCTAAACTCCCCGTCCCTGCGATTCCCAGCCCCTTCCCAGCCCTCGCGCCTCCACTTAGCTTTCAGAGGGCCGAGGGACCGAACCCATCTTCAGCAGAGGAAAACGCCACGTGTGCCAACGGGCGTCTTCCCGCGTCGCCGGGTTCCTCTTCAGCGCCTGCAGAAACACGAGAAAGCACACGCTCGCTAAGCCGCGCCGGCACACGGCGCCGCGGGGCAAACGCCGACCCCTTCCGCAACACCCACCTCCTGCTGAGTTCCAGGGCGGTCCGGTCAGCGTGTCGTGGCGCGGGCGCGGTCACAAACCCTCATCGCTTGTGACGCCTAAGACGGCGAGAAACAAAGAACTGTAGCTCTTTGAACGAAACCCTGGCCCCACGCTCCTCCTCGCCCCTACCACGGCTCCGTGCTCACCTTGCCAGAGGAGCTGCGCTGCCGATACCCAGCTTTCCACTTTGCTTCACGCCTAGAAAAGAGAGAAATGACCAAACTTAGCTAGAGCCACACAGCACAGCTTCCTGCTCCCACCACGCACAGACCCACTTGCTTCCGGCGCTCGGCTCGCCTCCTCCGGCGCTCTTTCGTGCCAAGTTGTCCCTCTGCATCTGAAACCAAGGTATTCAACATGTTATCCAGGAGCTCATCAACAGCTTGACCATTCCACAGGTCTGCTTTCTATTCAGGAATCCCACAACAAGGTCTAACTGAGTCCCAAAGACCACTGGGGAACGGACTGTCCGCTCCCCTGCCCACGGCTACTCCGTCCCAGATGACCGCACAACCTCTGCCTACGCAGGATAAAATGTCCACAGATCAATCGTGGACTCCTAAACTCAGTCCGCCCGCTCCTAACTCTACACCTCCGGGCAGAGCAGCTCCGAGCCAAACGCGCACGTGCTTAGACAGATGCTCCACACAACATTATAGACGACCCGACAGCAATAACACCAAAAATGCTCCACAACAAAAATGACTCCGAACCAGAGACGGCAACAGCAAAAACAACCTGCGGGGAGGCAGGGGTGAGGCGAGGAGCCTCTACTGCAACCCCAGAAAAAATAGGAGCCGAACGTCACGGCCCCTTATGAGACGGCAGCTCTGGCGCAAACACGCAGAGACGGCGCAAATACGAGAAGCTGCTACAAGACCTAAAACCTTCAAGATGCTGGGAATAAAGTGCCAGTCCCTTAGACTGGATGGGTAGAGAGCACAGCTGCCAGCACAGCCCAGGACAACGCCACAAACACCCCTGACCAGAAGCAGCCGAAAGGCAAGAACCCGCCACGCTTTCGGCTGCCGACACCAGAAAACCAGCGCCCAATCTGCGCTACGCCGATCGGCACCGGCGTTCCAGATGCCGGGATGGCACCTGAGATGCCTTTCGTGCCCCTCGAACGCAACGAGACCCCAGGATCGTCTGACAGGCGCAAGGCAGGCTTCCCGAACTACACCACAAAGCAGACGCAGGCTGGAGCTGCCCTGCCCGGCACACGCTGGCATCGCACGGTAAAGGTCCCCGGGCCCTTCACCCGCGCCAAGGGCACGGTTCCTGGACGGCCCTTGCCCTTAGCAGAGCTAAACTCCCCGTCCCTGCGATTCCCAGCCCCTTCCCAGCCCTCGCGCCTCCACTTAGCTTTCAGAGGGCCGAGGGACCGAACCCATCTTCAGCAGAGGAAAACGCCACGTGTGCCAACGGGCGTCTTCCCGCGTCGCCGGGTTCCTCTTCAGCGCCTGCAGAAACACGAGAAAGCACACGCTCGCTAAGCCGCGCCGGCACACGGCGCCGCGGGGCAAACGCCGACCCCTTCCGCAACACCCACCTCCTGCTGAGTTCCAGGGCGGTCCGGTCAGCGTGTCGTGGCGCGGGCGCGGTCACAAACCCTCATCGCTTGTGACGCCTAAGACGGCGAGAAACAAAGAACTGTAGCTCTTTGAACGAAACCCTGGCCCCACGCTCCTCCTCGCCCCTACCACGGCTCCGTGCTCACCTTGCCAGAGGAGCTGCGCTGCCGATACCCAGCTTTCCACTTTGCTTCACGCCTAGAAAAGAGAGAAACGACCAAACTTAGCTAGAGCCACACAGCCCAGCTTCCTGCTCCCACCACGCACAGACCCACTTGCTTCCGGCGCTCGGCACGCCTCCTCCGGCGCTCTTTCGTGCCAAGTTGTCCCTCTGCATCTGAAACCAAGGTATTCAACATGTTATCCAGGAGCTCATCAACAGCTTGACCATTCCACAGGTCTGCTTTCTATTCAGGAATCCCACAACAAGGTCTAACTGAGTCCCAAAGACCACTGGGGAACGGACTGTCCGCTCCCCTGCCCACGGCTACTCCGTCCCAGATGACCGCACAACCTCTGCCTACGCAGGATAAAATGTCCACAGATCAATCGTGGACTCCTAAACTCAGTCCGCCCGCTCCTAACTCTACACCTCCGGGCAGAGCAGCTCCGAGCCAAACGCGCACGTGCTTAGACAGATGCTCCACACAACATTATAGACGACCCGACAGCAATAACACCAAAAATGCTCCACAACAAAAATGACTCCGAACCAGAGACGGCAACAGCAAAAACAACCTGCGGGGAGGCAGGGGTGAGGCGAGGAGCCTCTACTGCAACCCCAGAAAAAAAAGGAGCCGAACGTCACGGCCCCTTATGAGACGGCAGCTCTGGCGCAAACACGCAGAGACGGCGCAAATACGAGAAGCTGCTACAAGACCTAAAACCTTCAAGATGCTGGGAATAAAGTGCCAGTCCCTTAGGCTGGATGGGTAGAGAGCACAGCTGCCAGCACAGCCCAGGACAACGCCACAAACACCCCTGACCAGAAGCAGCCGAAAGGCAAGAACCTGCCACGCTTTCGGCTGCCGACACCAGAAAACCAGCGCCCAATCTGCGCTACGCCGATCGGCACCGGCGTTCCAGATGCCGGGATGGCACCTGAGATGCCTTTCGTGCCCCTCGAACGCAACGAGACCCCAGGATCGTCTGACAGGCGCAAGGCAGGCTTCCCGAACTACACCACAAAGCAGACGCAGGCTGGAGCTGCCCTGCCCGGCACACGCTGGCATCGCACGGTAAAGGTCCCCGGGCCCTTCACCCGCGCCAAGGGCACGGTTCCTGGACGGCCCTTGCCCTTAGCAGAGCTAAACTCCCCGTCCCTGCGATTCCCAGCCCCTTCCCAGCCCTCGCGCCTCCACTTAGCTTTCAGAGGGCCGAGGGACCGAACCCATCTTCAGCAGAGGAAAACGCCACGTGTGCCAACGGGCATCTTCCCGCGTCGCCGGGTTCCTCTTCAGCGCCTGCAGAAACACGAGAAAGCACACGCTCGCTAAGCCGCGCTGGCACACGGCGCCGCGGGGCAAACGCCGACACCTTCCGCAACACCCACCTCCTGCTGAGTTCCAGGGCGGTCCGTCAGCGTGTCGTGGCGCGGGCGCGGTCACAAACCCTCATCGCTTGTGACGCCTAAGACGGCGAGAAACAAAGAACTGTAGCTCTTTGAACGAAACCCTGGCCCCACGCTCCTCCTCGCCCCTACCACGGCTCCGTGCTCACCTTGCCAGAGGAGCTGCGCTGCCGATACCCAGCTTTCCACTTTGCTTCACGCCTAGAAAAGAGAGAAACGACCAAACTTAGCTAGAGCCACACAGCACAGCTTCCTGCTCCCACCACGCACAGACCCACTTGCTTCCGGCGCTCGGCTCGCCTCCTCCGTCGCTCTTTCGTGCCAAGTTGTCCCTCTGCATCTGAAACCAAGGTATTCAACAAGTTACCCAGGAGCTCATCAACAGCTTGACCATTCCACAGGTCTGCTTTCTATTCAGGAATCCCACAACAAGGTCTAACTGAGTCCCAAAGACCACTGGGGAACGGACTGTCCGCTCCCCTGCCCACGGCTACTCCGTCCCAGATGACCGCACAACCTCTGCCTACGCAGGATAACATGTCCACAGATCAATCGTGGACTCCTAAACTCAGTCCGCCCGCTCCTAACTCTACACCTCCGGGCAGAGCAGCTCCGAGCCAAACGCGCACGTGCTTAGACAGATGCTCCACACAACATTATAGACGACCCGACAGCAATAACACCAAAAATGCTCCACAACAAAAATGACTCCGAACCAGAGACGGCAACAGCAAAAATAACCTGCGGGGAGGCAGGGGTGAGGCGAGGAGCCTCTACTGCAACCCCAGAAAAAAAAGGAGCCGAACGTCACGGCCCCTTATGAGACGGCAGCTCTGGCGCAAACACGCAGAGACGGCGCAAATACGAGAAGCTGCTACAAGACCTAAAACCTTCAAGATGCTGGGAATAAAGTGCCAGTCCCTTAGACTGGATGGGTAGAGAGCACAGCTGCCGGCACAGCCCAGGACAACGCCACAAACACCCCTGACCAGAAGCAGCCGAAAGGCAAGAACCCGCCACGCTTTCGGCTGCCGACACCAGAAAACCAGCGCCCAATCGGCGCTACGCCGATCGGCACCGGCGTTCCAGATGCCGGGATGGCACCTGAGATGCCTTTCGTGCCCCTCGAACGCAACGAGACCCCAGGATCATCTGACAGGCGCAAGGCAGGCTTCCCGAACTACAGCACAACGCAGACGCAGGCTGGAGCTGCCCTGCCCAGCACACGCTGGCATCGCACGGTAAAGGTCCCCGGGCCCTTCACCCGCGACAAGGGCACGGTTCCTGGACGGCCCTTGCCCTTAGCAGAGCTAAACCCCCCGTCCCTGCGATTCCCAGCCCCTTCCCAGCCCTCGCGCCTCCACTTAGCTTTCAGAGGGCCGAGGGACAGAACCCATCCTCAGCAGAGGAAAACGCCACGTGTGCCAACGGGCGTCTTCCCGCGTCGCCGGGTTCCTCTTCAGCGCCTGCAGAAACACGAGAAAGCACACGCTCGCTAAGCCGCGCCGGCACACGGCGCCGCGGGGCAAACGCCGACCCCTTCCGCAACACCCACCTCCTGCTGAGTTCCAGGGCGGTCCGGTCAGCGTGTCGTGGCGCGGGCGCGGTCACAAACCCTCATCGCTTGTGACGCCTAAGACGGCGAGAAACAAAGAACTGTAGCTCTTTGAACGAAACCCTGGCCCCACGCTCCTCCTCGCCCCTACCACGGCTCCGTGCTCACCTTGCCAGAGGAGCTGCGCTGCCGATACCCAGCTTTCCACTTTGCTTCACGCCTAGAAAAGAGAGAAACGACCAAACTTAGCTAGAGCCACACAGCACAGCTTCCTGCTCCCACCACGCACAGACCCACTTGCTTCCGGCGCTCGGCTCGCCTCCTCCGTCGCTCTTTCGTGCCAAGTTGTCCCTCTGCATCTGAAACCAAGGTATTCAACAAGTTACCCAGGAGCTCATCAACAGCTTGACCATTCCACAGGTCTGCTTTCTATTCAGGAATCCCACAACAAGGTCTAACTGAGTCCCAAAGACCACTGGGGAACGGACTGTCCGCTCCCCTGCCCACGGCTACTCCGTCCCAGATGACCGCACAACCTCTGCCTACGCAGGATAAAATGTCCACAGATCAATCGTGGACTCCTAAACTCAGTCCGCCCGCTCCTAACTCTACACCTCCGGGCAGAGCAGCTCCGAGCCAAACGCGCACGTGCTTAGACAGATGCTCCACACAACATTATAGACGACCCGACAGCAATAACACCAAAAATGCTCCACAACAAAAATGACTCCGAACCAGAGACGGCAACAGCAAAAACAACCTGCGGGGAGGCAGGGGTGAGGCGAGGAGCCTCTACTGCAACCCCAGAAAAAAAAGGAGCCGAACGTCACGGCCCCTTATGAGACGGCAGCTCTGGCGCAAACACGCAGAGACGGCGCAAATACGAGAAGCTGCTACAAGACCTAAAACCTTCAAGATGCTGGGAATAAAGTGCCAGTCCCTTAGACTGGATGGGTAGAGAGCACAGCTGCCGGCACAGCCCAGGACAAAGCCACAAACACCCCTGACCAGAAGCAGCCGAAAGGCAAGAACCCGCCACGCTTTCGGCTGCCGACACCAGAAAACCAGCGCCCAATCGGCGCTACGCCGATCGGCACCGGCGTTCCAGATGCCGGGATGGCACCTGAGATGCCTTTCGTGCCCCTCAAACGCAACGAGACCCCAGGATCGTCTGACAGGCGCAAGGCAGGCTTCCCGAACTACACCACAACGCAGACGCAGGCTGGAGCTGCCCTGCCCGGCACACGCTGGCATCGCACGGTAAAGGTCCCCGGGCCCTTCACCCGCGACAAGGGCACGGTTCCTGGACGGCCCTTGCCCTTAGCAGAGCTAAACTCCCCGTCCCTGCGATTCCCAGCCCCTTCCCAGCCCTCGCGCCTCCACTTAGCTTTCAGAGGGCCGAGGGACCGAACCCATCTTCAGCAGAGGAAAACGCCACGTGTGCCAACGGGCATCTTCCCGCGTCGCCGGGTTCCTCTTCAGCGCCTGCAGAAACACGAGAAAGCACACGCTCGCTAAGCCGCGCCGGCACACGGCGCCGCGGGGCAAACGCCGACCCCTTCCGCAACACCCACCTCCTGCTGAGTTCCAGGGCGGTCCGGTCAGCGTGTCGTGGCACGGGCGCGGTCACAAACTCTCATCGCTTGTGACGCCTAAGACGGCGAGAAACAAAGAACTGTAGCTCTTTGAACGAAACCCTGGCCCCACGCTCCTCCTCGCCCCTACCACGGCTCCGTGCTCACCTTGCCAGAGGAGCTGCGCTGCCGATACCCAGCTTTCCACTTTGCTTCACGCCTAGAAAAGAGAGAAACGACCAAACTTAGCTAGAGCCACACAGCACAGCTTCCTGCTCCCACCACGCACAGACCCACTTGCTTCCGGCGCTCGGCTCGCCTCCTCCGTCGCTCTTTCGTGCCAAGTTGTCCCTCTGCATCTGAAACCAAGGTATTCAACAAGTTACCCAGGAGCTCATCAACAGCTTGACCATTCCACAGGTCTGCTTTCTATTCAGGAATCCCACAACAAGGTCTAACTGAGTCCCAAAGACCACTGGGGAACGGACTGTCCGCTCCCCTGCCCACGGCTACTCCGTCCCAGATGACCGCACAACCTCTGCCTACGCAGGATAAAATGTCCACAGATCAATCGTGGACTCCTAAACTCAGTCCGCCCGCTCCTAACTCTACACCTCCGGGCAGAGCAGCTCCGAGCCAAACGCGCACGTGCTTAGACAGATGCTCCACACAACATTATAGACGACCCGACAGCAATAACACCAAAAATGCTCCACAACAAAAATGACTCCGAACCAGAGACGGCAACAGCAAAAACAACCTGCGGGGAGGCAGGGGTGAGGCGAGGAGCCTCTACTGCAACCCCAGAAAAAAAAGGAGCCGAACGTCACGGCCCCTTATGAGACGGCAGCTCTGGCGCAAACACGCAGAGACGGCGCAAATACGAGAAGCTGCTACAAGACCTAAAACCTTCAAGATGCTGGGAATAAAGTGCCAGTCCCTTAGACTGGATGGGTAGAGAGCACAGCTGCCGGCACAGCCCAGGACAAAGCCACAAACACCCCTGACCAGAAGCAGCCGAAAGGCAAGAACCCGCCACGCTTTCGGCTGCCGACACCAGAAAACCAGCGCCCAATCGGCGCTACGCCCATCGGCACCGGCGTTCCAGATGCCGGGATGGCACCTGAGATGCCTTTCGTGCCCCTCAAACGCAACGAGACCCCAGGATCGTCTGACAGGCGCAAGGCAGGCTTCCCGAACTACACCACAACGCAGACGCAGGCTGGAGCTGCCCTGCCCGGCACACGCTGGCATCGCACGGTAAAGGTCCCCGGGCCCTTCACCCGCGACAAGGGCACGGTTCCTGGACGGCCCTTGCCCTTAGCAGAGCTAAACTCCCCGTCCCTGCGATTCCCAGCCCCTTCCCAGCCCTCGCGCCTCCACTTAGCTTTCAGAGGGCCGAGGGACCGAACCCATCTTCAGCAGAGGAAAACGCCACGTGTGCCAACGGGCATCTTCCCGCGTCGCCGGGTTCCTCTTCAGCGCCTGCAGAAACACGAGAAAGCACACGCTCGCTAAGCCGCGCCGGCACACGGCGCCGCGGGGCAAACGCCGACCCCTTCCGCAACACCCACCTCCTGCTGAGTTCCAGGGCGGTCCGGTCAGCGTGTCGTGGCACGGGCGCGGTCACAAACCCTCATCGCTTGTGACGCCTAAGACGGCGAGAAACAAAGAACTGTAGCTCTTTGAACGAAACCCTGGCCCCACGCTCCTCCTCGCCCCTACCACGGCTCCGTGCTCACCTTGCCAGAGGAGCTGCGCTGCCGATACCCAGCTTTCCACTTTGCTTCACGCCTAGAAAAGAGAGAAACGACCAAACTTAGCTAGAGCCACACAGCACAGCTTCCTGCTCCCACCACGCACAGACCCACTTGCTTCCGGCGCTCGGCTCGCCTCCTCCGTCGCTCTTTCGTGCCAAGTTGTCCCTCTGCATCTGAAACCAAGGTATTCAACAAGTTACCCAGGAGCTCATCAACAGCTTGACCATTCCACAGGTCTGCTTTCTATTCAGGAATCCCACAACAAGGTCTAACTGAGTCCCAAAGACCACTGGGGAACGGACTGTCCGCTCCCCTGCCCACGGCTACTCCGTCCCAGATGACCGCACAACCTCTGCCTACGCAGGATAAAATGTCCACAGATCAATCGTGGACTCCTAAACTCAGTCCGCCCGCTCCTAACTCTACACCTCCGGGCAGAGCAGCTCCGAGCCAAACGCGCACGTGCTTAGACAGATGCTCCACACAACATTATAGACGACCCGACAGCAATAACACCAAAAATGCTCCACAACAAAAATGACTCCGAACCAGAGACGGCAACAGCAAAAACAACCTGCGGGGAGGCAGGGGTGAGGCGAGGAGCCTCTACTGCAACCCCAGAAAAAAAAGGAGCCGAACGTCACGGCCCCTTATGAGACGGCAGCTCTGGCGCAAACACGCAGAGACGGCGCAAATACGAGAAGCTGCTACAAGACCTAAAACCTTCAAGATGCTGGGAATAAAGTGCCAGTCCCTTAGACTGGATGGGTAGAGAGCACAGCTGCCGGCACAGCCCAGGACAAAGCCACAAACACCCCTGACCAGAAGCAGCCGAAAGGCAAGAACCCGCCACGCTTTCGGCTGCCGACACCAGAAAACCAGCGCCCAATCGGCGCTACGCCGATCGGCACCGGCGTTCCAGATGCCGGGATGGCACCTGAGATGCCTTTCGTGCCCCTCAAACGCAACGAGACCCCAGGATCGTCTGACAGGCGCAAGGCAGGCTTCCCGAACTACACCACAACGCAGACGCAGGCTGGAGCTGCCCTGCCCGGCACACGCTGGCATCGCACGGTAAAGGTCCCCGGGCCCTTCACCCGCGACAAGGGCACGGTTCCTGGACGGCCCTTGCCCTTAGCAGAGCTAAACTCCCCGTCCCTGCGATTCCCAGCCCCTTCCCAGCCCTCGCGCCTCCACTTAGCTTTCAGAGGGCCGAGGGACCGAACCCATCTTCAGCAGAGGAAAACGCCACGTGTGCCAACGGGCATCTTCCCGCGTCGCCGGGTTCCTCTTCAGCGCCTGCAGAAACACGAGAAAGCACACGCTCGCTAAGCCGCGCCGGCACACGGCGCCGCGGGGCAAACGCCGACCCCTTCCGCAACACCCACCTCCTGCTGAGTTCCAGGGCGGTCCGGTCAGCGTGTCGTGGCACGGGCGCGGTCACAAACCCTCATCGCTTGTGACGCCTAAGACGGCGAGAAACAAAGAACTGTAGCTCTTTGAACGAAACCCTGGCCCCACGCTCCTCCTCGCCCCTACCACGGCTCCGTGCTCACCTTGCCAGAGGAGCTGCGCTGCCGATACCCAGCTTTCCACTTTGCTTCACGCCTAGAAAAGAGAGAAACGACCAAACTTAGCTAGAGCCACACAGCACAGCTTCCTGCTCCCACCACGCACAGACCCACTTGCTTCCGGCGCTCGGCTCGCCTCCTCCGTCGCTCTTTCGTGCCAAGTTGTCCCTCTGCATCTGAAACCAAGGTATTCAACAAGTTACCCAGGAGCTCATCAACAGCTTGACCATTCCACAGGTCTGCTTTCTATTCAGGAATCCCACAACAAGGTCTAACTGAGTCCCAAAGACCACTGGGGAACGGACTGTCCGCTCCCCTGCCCACGGCTACTCCGTCCCAGATGACCGCACAACCTCTGCCTACGCAGGATAACATGTCCACAGATCAATCGTGGACTCCTAAACTCAGTCCGCCCGCTCCTAACTCTACACCTCCGGGCAGAGCAGCTCCGAGCCAAACGCGCACGTGCTTAGACAGATGCTCCACACAACATTATAGACGACCCGACAGCAATAACACCAAAAATGCTCCACAACAAAAATGACTCCGAACCAGAGACGGCAACAGCAAAAATAACCTGCGGGGAGGCAGGGGTGAGGCGAGGAGCCTCTACTGCAACCCCAGAAAAAAAAGGAGCCGAACGTCACGGCCCCTTATGAGACGGCAGCTCTGGCGCAAACACGCAGAGACGGCGCAAATACGAGAAGCTGCTACAAGACCTAAAACCTTCAAGATGCTGGGAATAAAGTGCCAGTCCCTTAAACTGGACGGGTAGAGAGCACAGCTGCCGGCACAGCCCAGGACAACGCCACAAACACCCCTGACCAGAAGCGGCCGAAAGGCAAAAACCCAGGCAGAGTTCCAGGGCGGTCCGGTCAGTGTGTCGTGGCGCGGGCACGGTCACAAACCCTCATCGCTTGTGACGCCTAAGACGGCGAGAAACAAAGAACTGTAGTGCTTGTTACAAACCATAAAGTTGCCACTTTCCCCTTCATCACCCACAATACAAAATCACATACACAATAATGAGCACTCATAATGGTTGTCCGTCGTAGTTCCCTAGCCATTGCTCTCCTTGACGGAGTTCTGGGAGTTAGATTTGAATGATCTACCAGGGTTCACCGCATTCTGCAAAGTTTCTGTGGACAACACACTGTTCTGTGGGTGATCAGGGGGGCCATGAGCCACCCTGTAGCTTGAAAGACACTCTGCGTTATGGTCCTGCTGCTTCCTTCAGAAATGCTAAAACTCCACCTACAGATACGAGATGCTCATCCTAACCCCTGGTAGATAACCTGAGCATCCTAGGAGGAGAGATTATATCAGCAACTTGTTACACACCAATACAAACCAAGAATTAACACCCCATTTTCATTGCAATCAGGAATTTAGAGAAAATGCCAAGTACCAGGAATTCATTCAATAAATGAAAAAGAGTTACAAACATACTTTCAACTACATCTGCTATTGAAACTTTTCTGATCCTGAAGGTCCTACCTCAAACAGACATCTCCACTTCTCCAAACACACCCACCCATGTAGCTTAAACAGCTCAAAAGCTGCTGACTGCTAAAGGAGCAGCAGAGAACCAGCACCCAAGCAGCCCAGGAGCAGAATGAGCTTCCCTGCCTAGGGACTGGGGCTCAAATACCCTGAGGCCCGCCCACCCCTTCCCACAATCCCCTGGGAAAGGGGAGGGGTCAATCACCCCAGGCCCCACCCACCACCCTTATCAAATCACCTGGACCCTCACTGGAAGTGATAGCACCTGCACTCCTGTCGGGCTCTGTCAGACACTGTTGGTTTTTGTGAAGCCCTGTGAGACCTCTTTGGGGTCTGTCAGGCTCTATCAGGTTTTGATGGGGTCTGTAGGGCTCTGTGGAGACCTGTTGGGGTCTGCTGAGCCCTGTCAAGATTTCTCAGGCTCTGTTGAGACCCCCAGGGCTTTGTCATACACACTGATGCTCTATCAGGAACTGACAAGATTTGTCAGGCCCTGACAGGTCCTGTTGGGATCTGTCAAGCTTTGTCAGGCTCTGTGAGGATCTGTCAAGCTCTCTCAGGCCCTGCCTGGCTCTGTTGGTCTTTCTTGAGCTTTGTCTGCCCCTGTCATGCCCTGTCAGGTACATGGCTCGGCAGCGGAGGGGAAGGAGTTGTAGGTCTGTAGGCCACACCCCCTGCAGGGAGCCCACCAATGGGGGTGGAAGTGTGGGTCAAGTGGGAGGAGCCCAGCTGGGAGGGTGGGGTGCTTGGAAAGGGGGTGGGCCTGGTTGGGGCACACCCCTTCAAGAAGGCACATTGGGGAGAGCTTGGGAGGGAGGTGGGGTTGGCAGTGGCCCTGCTCACATCTTCAGCCCCACCCTCAACCCTAAACCCCACCCCCAAATCCTTCACTGGAAATGGAACAAACCACATGCTTAAGGTTTTTTTACATTATTTAATTTTATTGGGTGAGAATTGGCCCCAAAAGCAGGTTAAAAATCCCCCAACATGGCCCTGGGGGAGCAATGTCAGGATGGCAGCGGCACAGCGCTGATCTTTTCCAAGATGGCCATCAGGGGTAAACAGAGTCACAGGCCCCACCACCCACCTTGGGCCCCACCCCAGAATGGCTGCCCTAGGCAGGCCCCGCCCACCTCAGCCCCACCCTTCCAGCACAGGCTTAGCAGCCATGACAGTCATGGCCCCGCCCACCAGCAGGGACACAGCAGCCGAGATGGCCACGCCCATCAGGGCAGCCATCTTCTTCCCATGGGCAGGGTGCAGGGCCACAGGGCCAGCCAATGGGAGCAGCCAATACAGCCGGGAGCTGCCGCCTGAGCACGGCGCAGACCTACAGCCCCTCCGGCAGTGCCAGCATGGCTGCCAGCCCTCCCCCCGGCCCCAACCATCTTGGATTCCAAGCAGGGTGGAGCCCAGCAGCCATGCTGTCCTCATTTTGTTGTGCACAGGGCCCCGTGCAGCATCGTAACCCAGGACATCTGGTGGGGTGAGGGGACCCAGGAATGTCGATCTGTGGGCGGAATGCAGAAGCTGTGGGATGCTACATATCAGTGGGGCAGAGTGCTGAAAGTATATGGTGCTGCAGAGCAGTGCTGTGGATGTATAGGGCAGACCAGATGTGTGGGGCACTGTGGGGCACTGCTGTGGGTCTATGGGGCAGGGTACAGGAGCTACAGTGTGCTATAGGGCAGAACTGCTGGCCTATGGGCTAGTGGGAAGAAGCTATGGTGTTTTCTGGGACAGTGTTGTTGATCTATAGGGCAGAGGAACTATGGGGTGCTGTAGGGTTACACTGTGGGTCTATAGGGCAGAGTGAACAAGATATGGGGTGCTGTGGGACAGCACTGTGTGTCTACAGGGCAGAGTGGAGATACAGGGTGCTGTGGAGCAGTGCTGTCCATTTATGTGGCAGAGTAAAAGCAGCTATGGGGTGCAGTGACTCTATAGGGCAGAGGGGCTATGAGCTGCTGTGGGTCACTGTGTGGGTCACTCACCTGTAGGGGGTTCACCCTCTTCAGGGGGTGTTTCACCCCACAACCACCCCATTGACCCCACAGCCCCCTGACCCCCCACACCGCCCCATAGACCCTTGTGACCCACCCATAGTGGGGCAGTGCAGGCGTAGTCAGGAGGGAAGGTGGTCAGGTGGACAGAGGTGTAGGGTGCTGTGGGGCAGCACTTTGCACCAATGGGGCAGAACGCAGCACCTACAGGCTGCTGTGGGGCAGCTCTCTGGGTCTAAGGGGCAGAGTAGAGTCCTGTGGGGCAGCACTGTGGGTCTATGGGGAAGAGTAGAGTCACTATGGGGTACTGTGGGGCACTCCTGTGGATGTATGGGGCAGAGTACAGGAGCTATATGGTGCTGTTGGGCAGTACTGGGCATCTACAGAGCAGAGTGCAGGAGCCATGGGGTGCTGTGGGGCACTCCTGTGGATATATGGGGCAGAGTACAGGAGTTATAACGGTGCTGTGGGGCAGTACTGGGCATCCATGGGGCAGAGTGCAGGAGCAATGGGGAGTTGTGAGGCAGTGTTGTGGTCTATGGGGCAGTGTAGGAGCTATGGGGCATTGTGGGGCAGTACAGTGGGTCTATAGGCCAGATGAGCTATAGGGTGCTGTGGGACAGCACTGTGGATCTGTGGGGCAGAGTACAGGAGCTATAGGGTGCTGTGGGGCAGAGTGGAAGACATATGAGGTACTCTGTGGCACTGCTGTAGACATATGGGGCAGAGTGGAGAAGCCATGGGGTGCTGTGGGATAACAAGCAGGAGCTATAGGGTGCTGTGGGGCAGTGTTGTGGATCCATACGGCAGAGTGGAGGTGCTATGGGGCACTGTGGGTCAGCGTGTGGTTCACTCACCTGCAGGGCGTTCAGCCTCTTCAGGGGTGTTTCACCCCACAACAACCCCATAGACCCCACAGCCCCCCTGACCCCTACACCGCCCCATAGACCCTTGTGATCCCCCCCCCCCGCCCCATCCCCGCCATGGTGTGCAGTGGAGATGTGGCCAGCCGGAGGAGGTGGCGGGGGGTCTCACGGTCAGCAGGAGTGCAGTGGGACGGCACGCGGTCAGCCGGGGGGCCAGGGGGCCACAGTCAGCCGGAGTTGGGGTGGGCACGCGGTCAGCCGGAGTTGGGGGGGGGGGGGGGGTGTCCATCAGCCGGGGGGGGGGGGGGGGGGGGAGGAGGGGGGGGCACGCGGCCAGCCAGAGTTGGGGAGGCGGTCAGCCGGAGCGGGGGGGCGTGGTCAGCCGGAGGGGGCGTGGCCAGGCTGCCTTCACTGTTCTCTGCGCAGGAGCTGCAGTGGGAAAGGGAAGGAAAGGGCCGTTATTTGTGTCACAGACCTGGAAACAGCCCCAAATCCCCCCGCTTCAACATTAACCGAGTGAGCAAATTAACTGCCAAAAAAATGGATCTTGAAAGCTTCTTTGAGCACAAATTATCCTAAAAACAGCCCCAAAATGAAGTAAATTGAATTTGAGATCAAACAGCCTTAAAAATATCAAAAACCCGCCCAAATATGGTCCCTCACAGCTTTATATAATAAGATATATATGTAAAAATAGATTAGATACATTACATAGTAATTATACATATTTATATAATATATATTAATATTTAATGAATATCATTATTACAATAGTATGTTATAGATATCATCATTATATTATGCCATTATATATTAATTATAAATTACATTAAATAATATCAACAAATATTAGTTGATCAGTTAATTATATCAGATTATATATTATATATATTTCTACTACTCATCATATTATATCATTTATAGTAGTATATTACTATATTGATTTTATCTATATATTTAATATTAAATTAAAATTAATTTTAATAATTTAAATTAAATTAAAATATATAAATAATTTTTAAAATACAATGTAAACGATTAAGTGGGTTTAGGGAGGCGGCGACCAATCAGCGCCTTTCTCTCCTCAGAGGCAGCGACCAATCAGCGCCTTTCTCTCCTCAGAGGCAGCGACCAATCAGCGCCTTTCTCCCCTCAGACGCAGCGACCCATCAGCGCCTTTCTCTCCCTTGGAGACAGTCGAGCGGGGCTGAGCCGGGGAGGCTTTCCCCGCCAGACGGCACCGGCCAATCAGCGAGCGTCTCCTCGGCCCCCTCAGCGTGAGGGGAGAACGGGACGGGGGAGACAAAATGGCGGCGGGTTAAAAAAAGCCGAATATGTTCCCGCCTTAAATATTAATTCAGTAAATTATAAATAAATAGATAGATTTTTTAAAGCTTTTTTTGGGCACAAATCAGCACCAGATCTGGGACCCCCAGCTCTAGACACGTTCAATAAAGTGAATTCAGCCCTAAAACCCCCTCAGAAAGCAACGAAATGCCCCTCCCGAGTTTAAACACAATAACTTACACACTTATTTCAACAACTATTGAAATTATTTTAACAATTAATAATTTAAATAATTAAGCGGCTTTAGGAGCCTCAGAACTGCCCAAAATGCTCAAAAAAACCCCTCATAAAACCTCAAAAGCCCCGTTTAAATATAATAATTTAAATTAATAAGCGGTTAAAAGGAAAAAAACGGATTTGGACTCGCAATCCTGGGAAAACAGCCCCAAATCTCCCCCCGGGATTTAAATATTAATCTATTGTATAAATTCTTATCAATAAGTAGATTCAAAAAACTTTAAAGTCGCAAATCGGCCCCTCAAACTTTAAATGCATTAAATAAACCTTTTTAGAAGCCGATTTAGACCCAAACGGCCCCAAAGTGGGGCCAGCGTCTTCAGGGGCCTCGAACCGCCCGCACAGCAGCTCAGTGAAATGAAACCGCGAAAAGCGCCGTTGAAGTGCAGAGTTTATAAATCGGCGTTTTTTAAAAGCCGAATTGGGCTGTAAGAACCCCTTGATTTCTTTCCTTTCTTTCTATCTTTCTTTCTTTCTGTCTTTCTTTCTTTCTTTCTTTTAATTTTTTTCTTTCTTTCTCTTTCTTTCTTATTTCTATTTCTTTTTCTATTTTCTTTTTCTTTATTTCTTTCTTCTTTTTCATTCTTTTCTTTCTTTTTCTTTCTTTCTTTTTCTTTTTCTTTCCTTTCTTCTTTCTTTCTTGCTCTTTCTTCTTTCTCTCTTTCTTTCTTTCTTTCTTTCTTCTATTCTTTCTTTTTCTTTCTTTTTTCTACTTTCTTTACTTTCTTCTTTTTTTCTTTTTCCTTTCTTTCTTTCTTTCTTCTTTCTTTCTTTCTTTCTTTCTTTCATCTTTCTTTCTTTCTTTTTCTTTCTCCTCTTTCTTTCTTTATTCTATTTCTTTCTTTTTTTTAATTTCTTCTCTTTCTTTTTTTTTTCTTTCTTCTTTCTTTCTCTCTTTCTTTCTTTTTTTCTTTCTTTATTTCTTTATTTCTTTGTTTCTTTCCTTTTTCTTTCTTCTTTCTTTCTTTTTTCTTTTTTTCTTCTTTTTTTCTTCTTTCATTATTTATTCTTTCTTCTTTCTATCTTCTTTCTTTCTTTCTTTCTTTCTTTCTTTCTTTCTTTCTTTCTTTCTTTCTTTCTTCTTTCTTTCTTTCTTTCTTCTTTCCTTCTTCTTTCTTCCTTCTTTCTTCTTTCTTTCCTCTTTCTTTCTTCTTTCTTTCTTTCTTCTTTCTTATATCTTCTTTCTTTTCTTTCTTTCTTCTTCTTTCTTCTTTTCTTTCTTTCTTCTTTCTTTCTTCTTTCTTTCTTCTTTCTTTCTTCTTTCCATCTTTCTTTCTTTCTTTCTTCTTTCTTTCTTCTTTCCTTCTTCTTTCTTTCTTCTTACTTTCTTTCCTCTTTTCTTTCTTCTTTTCTTTCTTTCTTCTTTCTTATATCTTTCTTTTTTCTTATATCTTTCTTCTTTCTTTCTTCTTTCTTTTCTTTCTTCTTCCTTTCTTCTTTCTTCTTTCTTTCCTCTTTCTTTCTTACTTCTTTCTTTCTTACTTCTTTCTTATTTCTTTCTTCATTAATCTTTCTTTCTTCTCTCTTTCTTTCTTTCTTCTTTCTTTCTTCTCTCTTTCTTCTTTCTTCTTTTCTTTCTTCTTTCTTTCTGCTTTCTTTCTTCTTTCTTTCTTTCTGCTTTCTTTCTTCTTTTCTCTTCTGTCTTCTTCTTTCTTCTTCTTTCTTTCTTCTTTCTTTCTTCTTTCATTTTTCTTTCTTTCTTTCTTTCTTCTTACTTCTTTCTTTCTTCCTTCTTTCTTATTTCTTTCTTCTTTCTCCTTTCTTTCTTCTTTCTCTCTTCTTTCTTTATTCTTTTATTCTTCTTTCTTTCTTCTTCCCTCTGCCTTCTTTCTCTCTTCTTTCTTTCTACTTTCTTTCTTCTTCTTTCTCCTTTCTTTCTTCTTTCTTTCTTCTTTCTTCTTTCTTTCTTCTTTCATTTTTCTTTCTTTCTTCTTTCTTTCTTACTTCTTTCTTTCTTCCTTCTTTCTTATTTCTTTCTTCTTTCTTCTTTCTTTCTTCTTTCTCTCTTCTTTCTTTATTCTTTTATTCTTCTTTCTTTCTTCTTCCCCTCTGCCTTCTTTCTCTCTTCTTTCTTTCTCCTTTCTTCTTCTTTCTTTCTCCTTTCTTTCTTCTTTCTTTCTTCTTTCTTTCTTCTTTCTTTCTTTCTTCTTTCTTTCTTACTTCTTTCTTTCTTATTTCTTTCTATTTCTTTCTTCTTTCTTCTTTCTTCTTTCTTTCTTCTTCCTTTCTTCTTTCTTCTTTCTTTCCTCTTTCTTTCTTACTTTCTTTCTTATTTCTTTCTTCATTAATCTTTCTTTCTTCTCTCTTTCTTTCTTTCTTCTTTCTTTCTTCTTTCTTTCTTTTCTTTCTTCTTTCTTTCTTCTTTCTTTCTTCTTTCTTTATTCTTTCTTCTTCTTCTTATTTCTTTCTTCTTAATTTCTTTCTTTCATTCTTCTTTCTTCTTTCTTTTTCTTTCTTCTTTCTTCTTTCTTCTTTCTTCTTTCTTTCTTTCTTCTTTCTTCTTTCTTCTTTCTTCTTTCTTTCTTCTTTCTTTCTTTCTTTCTTTCTTCTTTCTTCTTTCTTTCTTACTTCTTTCTTCTTTCTTCGTTTCTCCTTTCTTTCTTCCTTCTTTCTTCCTTCTTTCTTCTTTCTTTTCTTCTTTCTTCTTTCTTTCTTCTTTCTTTCTTCTTTCTTTCTTCTTTCTTTCCTCTTTCTTTCTTCTTTCTTTCTTTCTTCCTTCTTTCTTCTTTCTTTCTTCTTTCTTCTTTTTTCTTCTTTCTTTCTTTCTTTCTTCTTTCTGTTTTCTTTCTTTTTCTTTCTTTCTTTCTTCTTTCTTTCGTCTTTCTTTTTCTTTCTTCATCTTCTTCTTCTTTCTTCTTTCTTTCTTTTTGTTTCTTCTTCTTTCTTTCTTCTTTTCTTTCTTTCTTCTTTCATTCTTCTTTCTTTCTTCTTTCTTTCTTAGTTCTTTCTTACTTCTTTCTTCTTTCTTTCTTCTTTCTTTATTCTTCCTTTCTTCTTCCTTTCTTCTTCCTTTCTTTCTTCTTTCTTTCTTCTTTCTTTCTTACTTCTTACTTCTTT